>NW_028188421.1:0-194000 GCF_964204655.1 Triturus cristatus
AGGGGCCTCACAACAGACCGCACGGGGCAGGCAGGAGGAGCAGTTGCAGCACAACAGACCAGGGAGGGCAGAAGGGTGTGGCAGTACAATGGACCATGTAGGACAGGAGGAAGAGGATAGGGGCATGGCATGTGGACAGGCAGGGTGGAGGTGGCAGGGACAGGTTACAGTCATCTGACAATGCTAGGCAGGTGGGAGGGGAGTGGCAGCTCAACAGAACACTCAGAGTAGATAGGAGTGGCAGGTCCATGGAACATGGTGGGCAAAAAGGATGGAGCAGGGGCATGCACAAAGACATCGGAGGGCAGGGGGAAGGAGAATAGGGGCAGCAAGCTAAGCACAGAGTTTAAGCAGGAGGTCAATGATGGGGCATATAATTGGGCAATGGAGGGCAGGAGGAGTGCACTGGTACATCATACTAAATTGAGGGCAGTGGCAGCACTTCAGACCATGCATGGCAGGAGGGAGGAGGCTAGTCCATGGATTCACACAACAGAGGATAGGGAGGAGGGGGATGGGGCAGCAAGCTAACTGTTCAGAGAAGGCGGGTATTAGGAACTTTATTGTTTTTAAAACATGTGTCTGTGCGAACTACTTAAAATATGAACAAGTATGCAGCATAATCTCACTTTTATTCAGGAAGAAGAGGACGTTTGTGACTGTGACTCCGGGCTCACTTGGCAGAAACACCCCCTGACCCTCCACCCCCTATCGCAAAATGTAATGCCCGTGAAAAGGGTAGGTGAACACAGTGTTATATAGAACATAGTCCTGAGAGCACGATTGAAAATGAAAACTAGATATAGTGTATGGTATAAACTATGCACCAAAAAGTGTGATATAAGATGAACCGGGCGTGAAATATAATATGCAATACATTGTGCACAATTACAGATTCATTGGAGAGCGCGAGATAGCACAGGCACTAGCGCGTGCTATGCGATATAAGCCTTGGAGTGTAATATGCACAGGACAGTGTTGTGTAACCTAACTAGTCTCTAAAGTTATAATATAAAATATGTGCTGGGGAGTGTAACGTTGCATATGCACTGTGACAAAGATATGGATCCCAAATTGTAATATGTATGGCATAGCACTGTGCGTTATAACATAGGCATTGAGGAAGGCACGTTAGATGGGGCAATATAACCCGTGCGAAGACAAGTGTGGCATGACATTTTCACGGGGTGGTGTTACAGTGCACATGGGCTAGAGAGTGTCATAGCATATGCACTAGCTAGTGGAATACAACACAGAGGTGTGTGGCACTCAGCAGGCAATGGTGGGTGTAACACAGCATTGGGCTCTGCCAGGAGCGCGCTGTGACTCTCAAGTGATGTTTGTCCCCTTTCCAGAGAGTAAAATAAAAAGTATTACACATCCGGCAGTGGATGTGTGTTTTATTAACCGTGAGGGGGGTTTCTTGCATAGTTTTGGTCGAATTTTTGTCGAATCCCCTTTGAATGGCTTGGTGTGCATGTGTATTAAATGTGCCCGTCAATAGCTACCCATGTTTGTATAAATAAACGACAAGGGTGTCTACCAGGATTAGGCACGGTAGGGCATCAGACATGTCAGAGCTTCACTTGTGGTGTAAATACATTCCACGTGGATTCATTGTATGCATAGTCGCCTTTTAATAAATATCACGCAAATCGTCATGGTGATAGGTACGTACGGTTTGTCCAGCATGTCCTAGGTGTGTCTATAAATATATATTTTTTAAAAATAATAAAAAACAGTGGCCGGCCCTGGGGATTGGGGTCAAAAAAATATAATTAGGAGACAGGCCCTGGGGGATGGGGTCATCAGGGCCAATAAATTAGAATAAGAAGGGGAACCACACAGCCCCCCTTCTTAAAAAATTAAAATAAATAAAAGACGGGCATCGTGCCGGAGGCCATGCCCCCTCCGTACAGCACTCTGCAAACGCGCCCCCAACAGGCATCTCCAGTATGCGCCAGGGAGCTGCGCTGCAGACAGGTGTTCTGAGGCCAAGCCCCTTTTTACACCTCTCTGCAACGCAGCTCTGTGGCGCTTACTGGAGGTACCTAGTGGTCTAGTTTGACCCTAGGGACCCTTAGGATTCAAGGGGACTTAATCTCTCAACTTAGAACAGCCTGGAAGAGTGTCTGGATGAATTTAAAAGTGGTTGAGATTTTACGCAGTGAATGGATTAGTACTTGGTGCTGAATGGGTCACTAGAGGAGTGCAAGAGGAGTGACAGGATGTTTGCTCGAAGTGTATGAATACTGATTCTGGAATTGAAGGTGTGAAAGACAAGTGTGTAGGTGGTTAGAGGACTGCATGCATAGTGGATAGGGGTTTGAAGCAGTTCATGTGCTAAGGCCTGGCTCACTGCATGAGTACTTGGGTACTGACTGTACGATTAGAGTACTGCAAGGAGAGTGCCTGGGTGAATTTATAAGTGTTTCTATTTTGGCGCAGTGAATGGATTAGTACATGGTGCTGAATGGGTCACTACAGGAGTGCAAGGGGAGTGAAAGGGTGTTTGCTGGAAGTGTATGAATACTGACTGGGGAATTGAAGGTGTGAAAGACAAGTGCGTAAGTGGTTAGAGGACTGCATGCATAGGGGATAGGCGTTTGAAGCAGTCCATGTGCTAAGGCCTGGCTCACTGCATGATTACTTGGGTCCTGACTGAGTGATTAGAGTACTGCAAGGAGAGTGTCTGGGTGAATTTAAAAGTGGTTGAGATTTTACGCAGTGAATGGATTAGTACATGGTGCTGAATGGGTCACTAGAGGAGTGCAAGAGGAGTGACAGGATGTTTGCTGGAAGTGTATGAATACTGATCCTGGAATTGAAGGTGTGAAAGACGAGTGTGTAGGTGGTTAGAGGACTGCATGCATAGTGGCTAGGAGTTTGAACAGTCCATGTGCTAAAGCCTGGCTCACTGCATGAGTACTTGGGTACTGACTGAATGATTAGAGTACTGCAAGGAGAGTGCCTGGTCGAATTTATAAGTGGTTGGGTTTTGGGGCAGTGAATGGATTAGTACATGGTGCTGAATGGGTCACTGGAGGAGTGCAAGGGGAGTGACAGGGTATTTGCTGGGGTGTATGAATACTGACTGGGGAATTGAAGGTCTGAAACACAAGTGTGTAGGTGGTTAGAGGACTGCATGCATAGTGCATAGGGGTTTGAAGCAGTTCATGTGCTAAGGCCTGGCTCACTGCATGAATACTTGGGTACTGACTGTACTATTAGAGTACTGCAAGGAGAGTGCCTGGGTGAATTTATAAGTGTTTCTATTTTGGCTCAGTGAATGGATAAGTACATGGTGCTGAATGGGTCACTACAGGAGTGCAAGTGGATTGAAAGGGTGTTTGCTGGAAGTGTATGAATGCTGACGGGGGAATTGACGGTGTGAAAGACAAGTGTGTAAGTGGTTAGAGGACTGCATGCATAGGCAATAGGCTTTTGAAGCAGTCCATGTGCTAAGGCCTGGCTCACTGCATGATTACTTGGGTCCTGACTGAGTGATTAGAGTACTGCAAGGAGAGTGTCTGGGTGAATTTAAAAGTGGTTGAGATTTTACGCAGTGAATGGATTAGTACATGGTGCTGAATAGGTCACTAGAGGAGTGCAAGAGGAGTGACAGGATGTTTGCTGGAAGTGTATGAATACTGATTTGGGAATTGAGTGTGTGAAAGACAAGTGTGTAGCTGGTTAGAGGACTGCATGCATAGTGGAAAGAGGTTGGAAGCAGTCCATGTGCCAAGGCCTGGCTCACTGCATGAATACTTGGGTACTGACTGAACGATTAGAGAAATGCAAGGAGAGTGCCTGGGTGAATTTATAAGTGTTTTGGTGTTGGCGCAATGAATGGATTAGTACATGGTGCTGAATTGGTCACTACAGAAGTGCAAGGGGAGTGACAGTGTGTTTGCTGGAGTGTATGTATTCTGACTGGTGAATTGAAGGTGTGAAACACAAGTGTGTAGGTGGTTAGAGGACTGCATGCATAGTGGATAGGGGTTTGAAGCAGTCCTTGTGCTAATTCCTGGCTCACTGCATGAGTACTTGCGTACTGACCAAATAATTAGAGTACTGCAAGGAGAGTGCCTGGGTGAATTTAAAAGTGGTTGAGTTTTTGCGCAATGAATGGATTAGTACATGGTGCTGAACGGGTCACTAGAGGAGTGCAAGAGGAGTGACAGGGTGTTTGCTGGAAGTGTATGAATACAGATTCGGGAATTGAAGGTGTAAAAGACAAGTGTGAAGGTGGTTAGAGGGCTGCATGCACAGGGGATAGGCGTTTGAAGCAGTCCATGTGCTAAGGCCTGGCTCACTGCATGAGTACTTGGGTACTGATTGAATGATTAGATTACTGCAAGGAGAGTGCCTGGGTGAATTTATAAGTGTTTGGATTTTGGCGCAGTGAATGGATTAGTACATGGTGCTGAATGGGTCACTACAGGAGTGCAAGGGGAGTGACAGGGTCTTTGCTGGAAATGTATGGATACTGACTGGGGAATTGAAGGTGTGAAAGACAAGTGTGTAGGTGGTTAGAGGACTGCATGCATAGTGGATAGAGGTTTGAAGCAGTCCATGTGCCAAGGCCTGGCTCACTGCATGAATACTTGGGTACTGACTGAACGATTAGAGTACTGCAAGGAGAGTGCCCGGGTGAATTTATAGGTGTTTTGGTTTTGGCGCACTGAATGGATTAGTACATGGTGCTGAATTGGTCACTACAGAAGTGCAAGGGGAGTGACAGTGTGTTTGCTGGAGTGTATGTATTCTGATTAGGGAATTGAAGGTGTGAAACACAAGCGTGTAGGTGGTTAGAGGACTGCATGCATAGTGGATAGGGGTTTGAAGCAGTCCTTGTGCTAATTCCTTGCTCACTGCATGAGTACTTGCGTACTGATTAAATTTTAGAGTACTGCAAGGAGAGTGTCTGGGTGAATTTAAAATTGGTTGAGTTTTTTGTGAAGTGAATGGACTAGTACATGGTGCTGAATGGGTCACTAGAGGAGTGCAAGAGGAGTGACAGGGTGTTTGCTGGAAGTGTATTAATACTGATTCGGGAATTGAAGGTGTGAAAGACAAGTGTGTAGGTGGTTAGAGGGCTGCATGCATAGGGGATAGGCGTTTGAAGCAGTCCATGTGCTAAGGCCTGGCTCACTGCATAAGTGTTTGGGTTTGGCGCAGTGAATGGATTAGTACATGGTGCTGAATGAGTCACTAGAGGAGTGCAAGCGGAGTGAGTCCTAGATTCAGTGCTATGCTAAAAGACACTTAGAATACAGTTAAAACACCTACGTACACTAGGGAATACTATGCGTTGGGGTACCCCTATCATTAGAATGACCTCCTCTGTAAGCCCCTAGTACATAATAGGGCAGGGGGATTAAACTACCTCTTAAAACGCGCCACAGGGCACGTTTACACACAGGTGAAGGGAGGGGGGGCTGAGCTGACATGTGCAAACACACCCTGTGGCCGTTTTAATTTGGGGGATAAAGTCCCCTTGAATCCTGAGTGTCCCTAGGGTCCAACTAGCCCACCAGGTATCTCCAGTTAGCGCCCCAGAGCTGCGTTGCAGAGAGGTGTAAAAAGTGGCATGGCCTGGACCACCTCTCTGCAACGCAGCGCAGTGGCGCTTACTGGAAGCACCTGGTGGGCTAGTTAGCCCCCAGGGGCCCTAAGGATTGAAGGGGAATTATTTCCCTAACTTAAAATGCGCCACAGGGCATGTTTTCACATGTCACCTCGGGCCCCATCCCCTCCCTTCACCAGTATGTAAACTCTCCCTGTGGCCGTTTTAATTTGGGATATTAAGTCCCCTTGAATCCTGAGGGTCCCTAGGGTCCAAGTAGCCCACTAGGTACCTCCAGTAAGTGCCACAGAGCTGCATTGCAGAGAGGTGTGAAAAAAGGGCATGGCCTGGACCACCTCTGTGCAACTCAGCACAGTGGAGCTTACTGGAAGCACCTGCTGGACTAGTTGGCCCCAGAGTCCCTCAGGATTGAAGGGGAATTATTTCTCCATCTTAAAACCAGCCACAGGGCGTGTTTGCACACTTCACCTCAGGCCCCATCCCCTCCCTTCACCACTGTGTAAAAGCGCCCTGCGTCTGTTTTAATTTGGGAGATTAAGTCCCCTTGAATCCTGAGTGTCCCTAGGGTCCAAGTAGCCCACTAGGTACCTCCAGTAAGCACCACAGAGCTGCGTTGCGGAGAGGTGTAAAAAGGGGCACGGCCTGGGCCACCTCTCTGAAACACAGTGCAGTGGCGCTTACTGGAAGCACCTGGTGGGCTAGTTAGACCCCAGGGGCACTCAATATGGAAGGGGAATTATTTCCCCAACTTAAAATTCGCCACAGGGCGTGTTTTCACACGTCACCTCGAGCCCCATCCCCTCCCTTCACCACAGTGCAAACACGCTCTGTGGTCGTTTTAAGAAGGGAGATAAAGTCCCCTTGAATCCTGAGTGTCCCGTTGGACCAACTAGCAAACTAGTCCACTAGGTACCTCCAGAAAGCGCCACAGAGCTGCATTGCAGAGAGGTGTAAAAAGGGACACGGGCTGGGCCACCTCTCTGAAACACAGCACAGTGGCGCTTACTGGTAGCACCTGGTGAGCTCGTTGCCCCCCTGGGGCTCTCAGGATTGAAGGGGAATTATTTCCCCAACTTAAAACGATACAGGGCGTGTTTTCATACGTCACCTCAGGCCCCATCCCCTCCCTTCACCACTGTGTAAACGCGCCCTGTGTCCGTTTTAATTTGGGAGATTAAGTCCCCTTGAATCCTGAGTGTCCCTAGGGTCCAAGCAGCCCACTAGGTACCTCCAGTAAGCGCCACAGAGCTGCTTTGCAAAGAGGTGTAAAAAGGGGCACGGCCTGCACCACCTCTCTGCAAGGCAGCGCAGTGTCACTTACTGGAAGCCCCTGGTGGGATAGTTGGCCCCCAGGGGCCCTCAGGATTGAAGGGGAATTAATTCCCCAACTTAAAACACGCCACAGGGCGTGTTTGCACACGTTACCCTAGGCCCCGTCCCCTCCCTTCACCACTGTGTAAACGCGCCCTGTGACCGTTCTAAGTTGGGAAATTAAGTCCCCTTGAATCCTAAGGGTCCCTAGGGTCAAACTAGCCCATTAGGTACATCCAGTAAGCGCCACAGAGCTGTGTTGTAGAGAGGTGTAAAAAGGGGCATGGTGTCTGAACACCTGCCTACAACGCAGCTCAGTGGCGCATACAGGAGGTACCTTGTGGGCTAGTTGGCCCTCAGGGACCCTCAGTATTCAAAGAGAATTAATTCCCCAACTTACAACTTGCCACGGGGCGCATTTGCAAAATGGTGAAGGAAGGGGGCGTGGCCTGAGGTGACATGTCCACAAACACGCCCGGTGGCGCGTTTTAAGTTGGAGAATTAATTCCTCCACACTCCTGAGGGTCCCTGGGGGCCAACTAGCCCACCAGGTACCTCCAGGATGCGCCAGAGATCTGCGTTGCAGAGAGGTGTTCAGAGGCCATGCCCCTTATACACACTCTGCAACGCAGCTCGGTGGCACTTACTGAAGGTACCTGGTGTGCTAGTTGGCCCCCAGGGACCCTCAGGATTGAAGAGGTATTAATTCCTCAACTTAAAACACGCCACAGGGCGTGTTTGCACACGTTACCTCAGGCTTCAACCCCTCCCTTCACCACTGTGCAAACGCGCCCCATGGCGTGTTTTAAGTTGGGGGATTAACTCCCCTTGAATCCAGAGGGTCCCTGGGGCGCAACTAGCCCACCAGCTACCTCCATTAAGTGCCACAGAGCTGCGTTGCAGAGAGGTGTAAAAAGGGGCATGGCCTCAGAACACCTCTCTGCAACACGGCCCCCTGGCGCATACTGGAGGTTCCCAGTGGGCTAGTTGGCCCCCAGGGACCCCCAGTATTCAAGGGGAATTCGTTCCCCATCTGCAAACGCGCCAGGGGGCTCATTTGCAGAGTGCTGAAAGGAGGGGCGTGGCCTCCGGCGGGATGCTGTTCTTTTAATTTTTTTATTTTTTAAGCAGGGGGGCTGATATTTCCTAATATTGTTTTTGTTTTTTATTTGTTTTGGAGGGGGGCTGCATTGCCCCCCTCCTCTGGCCAATTATGGCCCCGGGGACCCCATCTCCAGGGGCGTCCTTTCTTTTTTTTTTTACATTTTGGGGAGGGGCCGCGCGGCCCCCCTCCCGGGCCTCTTGTAGCCCTTGGGACCCCATCCCCCGGGGCTAGCCCTCTCCTTTGGGGGCCATGGGCGGGTCCCCAATCCCCCCACGGTCCCGCCGGCTCCCCGCGTCCTTCGGGGAGCCAGCATTGCTTTTCCACATGGGGAACTGCTAAGATGCAGCTCCCCGTGTGGAAAAGCAATTTGGTTTGCATTTTGAAAGAGAGAGCAGGTTTTCCTGCTCTCAGTTTCAAAATGCAAACCAAGTTTGCCATGGTAGGGCAGGAGTCGCGAGGCTCCCACCCTGCCATAGCAAACTACAGTGTCCCAGGGGCGGTCCCCAGGGCCACGACAAAGCTCCAGGAGGGGGGCCGCGTGGCCCCCCTCCCACCATTTCCAAAGCCCTGGGGGGTGGTGGTTCCCGGGGTTGGGGGGTCTGTCACGGACCCCCCAATTTGAATATTTTGAGCCCCGGAGAGGAGGCAGTCCCTGGGGCATGTGGGGGGGCTTGACAGCCAATTAGCATAAAGCTTATGCTCGGAAGGATCCGCGGCCCTAAATAGATATATGTTTTAACTTTTGATTTTCTCAGCAACTACTGAACGGATTTACACCATTTAACAAAAAGGCACCTTTCTGAACCAAGGCCTACCTCTTTGCCAAATTTGGTGTAATTCCGTTCAAGAGTTTGGGTTGTAGCTGCGGCTAAAGTTTCCTATGGGATATTGCATGGGGAAAACACGTTTTGGGACCCCCCTTTTTTTTCAGCCCCCTCTTGATGAATCACCGTGAAACTTTCAGGATAGGAGCGGACCGGAGCGCCCTACGAGTTTTGAAAGTTTCACGAAGATTCGTCAACCGACGCCAAAGTTAGTGGGAATAGAATGTTGCGGATTTCCTATGAAAAATAGGTCCTAACTATAACTACCTATTGGCGACCGCCAGTAGGTAATATATATATATATATATACATACATATATATTACCTACTGGCGGTCGCCAGTAGGTAATTATAGTTAGGACCCTGTTTCCATAGGAAATCCGCAACATTCTATTTGGAATAACTTTGGCGCCGGTCGACGAATCCTCGCGAAATTTTCAAAACTAATGGGGCGCTACGCTCCGCTCCTACCCTGAAAGTCTCGGGGGGATTCGTCAAGCGGGGGCTGAGAAAAAAGGGGGGTCCCAAAACACGTTTTCCCCATGCATTTTTCCATAGGACCTTTAGACACAGCTACAGCCCGAACGGCTGAACAGAATTACTTGTAATTTGGCAGAGAGGTAGTCCTCAGGTCAAGGAAGTGCCTTTTGTAGGTCTGGTGTAAATCTGTTCAGTAGTTCCTGAGAAAATAGCATTTAAATCAATATATATATCTGTAAGCGCGCTCCGTGCGCTTACGGTAAGCTTACCGTACGCGTACGGTGCCGTGCGCGAGCTCAAATCTGATTGGTTGTCACATGACTGTAAACATTCGAATTGGACGAAATCAGGAAGTGTCGGCCGCCATTTCGTGTGTTTCACACAGAAAAAAAAGGGAGATAACGTGAAAAGGGGGCAAGGAAGAAAGTTAAGACCCCCTAACATTTGAAAGGGGGTCAAAGAAGGACACAAAAGTACGAAAAAAACATTTATTAATTTTAAAAAAAAATCGCGGGGTACGCATACGGTAAGCTTACCGTACGCGTACGGTAGAAAAATAAAATAAAAAAAGAAATAAAATTCAGATTTAAGTGTTTAGATATTAGGGGGCTCTAAAAAGAGCCGTTGTGTTTTTTAAGTGATTTTTTAGTGGTACCTACAAGTAAGTACCGACGCAGAGTCTAAGGTTCAAGAGGAAGACTCTGTTCCCTTCATCAGTGAAGTGTACACCATCTCCTCTATAAATGTCTTGCATGTCGTAACGCAAGTTGTTGTGGTAAATGGAACCCATACCATAGTCTCGGAGGAAAGCAGAAACAGATTTGTTGACGTGCTTTCTTGCTTTGTCAATCTGCGGACAAAAATGATTGGACCAGTTCCATTTTTGCCTTTGGCATATGTTAGAATACACAAAGGCAGTTTTAGGGAAAAGTGAAAACAGTTGTGCAAAGGTCTCCTTCATAAGCATTTCCAGACCTACTCCAGTCAAAGTGCCTAGGTCATTGCCACCACAGTGCACTATTATGAGGTCAGGGTGTTGGATTTGCATGAAGGATTTCACCAATGGCATCAATTGGTGCCACTTTAACCCTCTCTGACCAATCCATTTAATGTCTACATTTGGCAAAGCAAGGTCTCTCACCATACCTGTTTTCTCTGCATACTTTTCACTCCAGAAGACATAGCTGTGCCCTACAATCCACACTGTGAACATCTTCAAAGGAGATCTGGATGCACTCCGGAGGTGTATTTCAGTAGAAAGGGAAAAAGAAATGAAAGACAGTTTGGAAATGGAGGCATACATATTTTTTTAAAATAAAAAGAACTCATTGGCTGTTTCATACCATTCTACACTAAAAACTAGGCTGTACGTATCAATTTATAGAAGCATGTTTTGTATTGGTACAGAAAAATGTGTTACCAAAGAACATTACTATGGATTTGCTGTTAGGTTAGAAAAGTCAAGCACTCTTGCTCTTTGAAAATGAAACATTGTGTGGTGAACTTCTGACCTGACTTCACACAGCAGTGTTCCATGAGCTGTTGCTATGGTAGCAGGCAGAAGTCAAGTTGGGGGAAGGGTACTAGGCAGAAGTCAAGTTGGGGGAAGGGTACTTTTGGAAAAGGGTTGGTTTTCAACCAATAGAAATGTGTGATTACATTTGAAAAAAAGGGGGAAGCACTGAGATTTGAAATTAACATGTATATGTGTGGAAAAAGAGAGGGAAACATTGCCATTATCTGGTTTTGCTGAGAGGAGAGAGGTGTACAGAACAGAGATCCTGGCTCTGATAATCTGCTGTTTGAGTGCCACATTTCTTTCACAACTAACTAATTTTAAAGGTGAGTTATGAGTTTGAGAGGGGATGTATGTGGTAAATTAAGAAATGAATAATAGAATTGGGATTCCTTTTGTTGAAGTTGTGTTTATCATTTTGTGTTTTGGGAGAAATTTAAATGTAAGGAACATGTAAAATATTATGGACTATGTTTTTACCATAAATTAAGGTGTACTGGTATAAATGAGGAATACTTTTAGGGTTTGAGGTTGCAGTCAGTAATGCAAATACATTCAGCATCACTAAGGCTGGTTGCCCTTGCTGGAGTGTAGTCATTCACCCAGGTTACACATGTTCCTGGTCTCAAAAAGCTGTTTGGACATGTGCTGTTTTCAGAATCTGAAAAGTGGATTGAAAATGTGTCAGACTGTAAAAGTACTTATCACTTGTCAAAAAAAGAGTAGTAAGTGTGCTTTCAAATTGGCAAAGAAATTTCGTTTTCTGACTAATATCAAACCATGACTCTGTGTGCAAAGAGGAATTATAGACAGAGATTTATTGCGTATTACTCTGGTAATTTTACATTTGCATTAGTAGGAAAGGGGCAGCTATTTTTCTGCAGAAGCAGATTCTTAGCACACACCCAGCTGCTTATCCTGTAGAATCATGCATAGTATTCACAACCGAGTGGGGTTTGAGGTTGCAGTCAGTAATGCAAATACATTCAGCTTCACTAAGGCTGGTTGCCCTTGCTGGAGTGTAGTCATTCACCCAGGTTACACATGTTCCTGGTCTCAAAAAGCTGTTTGGACATGTGCTGTTTTCAGAATCTGAAAAGTGGATTTAAAATGTGTCAGACTGTAAAAGTACTTATCACTTGCCAAAAAAAGAGTAGTAAGTGTGCTTTCAAATTGGCAAAGAAATTTCGTTTTCTGCCTAATATCAAACCATGACTCTGTGTGCAAAGAGGAATTATAGACAGAGATTTATTGCGTATTACTCTGGTAATTTTACATTTGCATTAGTAGGAAAGGGGCAGCTCTTTTTCTGCAGAAGCAGACTCTTAGCACACACCCAGCTGCTTATCCTGTAGAATCATGCACAGTATTCACAACCGAGTGGGGTTTGAGGTTGCAGTCAGTAATGCAAATACATTCAGCATCACTAAGGCTGGTTGCCCTTGCTAGAGTGTAGTCATTCACCCAGGTTACACATGTTCCTGGTCTCAAAAAGCTGTTTGGACATGTGCTGTTTTCAGAATCTGAAAAGTGGATTCAAAATGTGTCAGACTGTAAAAGTACTTATCACTTGCCAAAAAAAGAGTAGTAAGTGTGCTTTCAAATTGGCAAAGAAATTTCGTTTTCTGCCTAATATCAAACCATGACTCTGTGTGCAAAGAGGAATTATAGACAGAGATTTATTGCGTATTACTCAGGTAATTTTACATTTGCATTAGTAGGAAAGGGGCAGCTATTTTTCTGCAGAAGCAGACTCTTAGCACACACCCAGCTGCTTATCTTGTAGAATCATGCACAGTATTCACAACCGAGTGGGGTTTGAGGTTGCAGTCAGTAATGCAAATACATTCAGCTTCACTAAGGCTGGTTGCCCTTGCTGGAGTGTAGTCATTCACCCAGGTTACACATGTTCCTGGTCTGAAAAAGCTGTTTGGACATGTGCTGTTTTCAGAATCTGAAAAGTGGATTCAAAATGTGTCAGACTGTAAAAGTACTTATCACTTGTCAAAAAAAGAGTAGTAAGTGTGCTTTCAAATTGGCAAAGAAATTTCGTTTTCTGACTAATATCAAACCATGACTCTGTGTGCAAAGAGGAATTATAGACAGAGATTTATTGCGTATTACTCTGGTAATTTTACATTTGCATTAGTAGGAAAGGGGCAGCTATTTTTCTGCAGAAGCAGACTCTTAGCACACACCCAGCTGCTTACCCTGTAGAATCATGCACAGTATTCACAACCGAGTGGGGTTTGAGGTTGCAGTCAGTAATGCAAATACATTCAGCATCACTAAGGCTGGTTGCCCTTGCTGGAGTGTAGTCATTCACCCAGGTTACACATGTTCCTGGTCTCAAAAAGCTGTTTGGACATGTGCTGTTTTCAGAATCTGAAAAGTGGATTCAAAATGTGTCAGACTGTAAAAGTACTTATCACTTGTCAAAAAAAGAGTAGTAAGTGTGCTTTCAAATTGGCAAAGAAATTTCGTTTTCTGACTAATATCAAACCATGACTCTGTGTGCAAAGAGGAATTCTAGACAGAGATTTATTGCGTATTACTCTGGTAATTTTACATTTGCATTAGTAGGAAAGGGGCAGCTATTTTTCTGCAGAAGCAGACTCTTAGCACACACCCAGCTGCTTATCCTGTAGAATCATGCATAGTATTCACAACCGAGTGGGGTTTGAGGTTGCAGTCAGTAATGCAAATACATTCAGCTTCACTAAGGCTGGTTGCCCTTGCTGGAGTGTAGTCATTCACCCAGGTTACACATGTTCCTGGTCTCAAAAAGCTGTTTGGACATGTGCTGTTTTCAGAATCTGAAAAGTGGATTTAAAATGTGTCAGACTGTAAAAGTACTTATCACTTGCCAAAAAAAGAGTAGTAAGTGTGCTTTCAAATTGGCAAAGAAATTTCGTTTTCTGCCTAATATCAAACCATGACTCTGTGTGCAAAGAGGAATTATAGACAGAGATTTATTGCGTATTACTCTGGTAATTTTACATTTGCATTAGTAGGAAAGGGGCAGCTATTTTTCTGCAGAAGCAGACTCTTAGCACACACCCAGCTGCTTATCCTGTAGAATCATGCACAGTATTCACAACCGAGTGGGGTTTGAGGTTGCAGTCAGTAATGCAAATACATTCAGCATCACTAAGGCTGGTTGCCCTTGCTAGAGTGTAGTCATTCACCCAGGTTACACATGTTCCTGGTCTCAAAAAGCTGTTTGGACATGTGCTGTTTTCAGAATCTGAAAAGTGGATTCAAAATGTGTCAGACTGTAAAAGTACTTATCACTTGCCAAAAAAAGAGTAGTAAGTGTGCTTTCAAATTGGCAAAGAAATTTCGTTTTCTGCCTAATATCAAACCATGACTCTGTCTGCAAAGAGGAATTATAGACAGAGATTTATTGCGTATTACTCAGGTAATTTTACATTTGCATTAGTAGGAAAGGGGCAGCTATTTTTCTGCAGAAGCAGACTCTTAGCACACACCCAGCTGCTCATCTTGTAGAATCATGCACAGTATTCACAACCGAGTGGGGTTTGAGGTTGCAGTCAGTAATGCAAATACATTCAGCTTCACTAAGGCTGGTTGCCCTTGCTGGAGTGTAGTCATTCACCCAGGTAACACATGTTCCTGGTCTGAAAAAGCTGTTTGGACATGTGCTGTTTTCAGAATCTGAAAAGTGGATTCAAAATGTGTCAGACTGTAAAAGTACTTATCACTTGTCAAAAAAAGAGTAGTAAGTGTGCTTTCAAATTGGCAAAGAAATTTCGTTTTCTGACTAATATCAAACCATGACTCTGTGTGCAAAGAGGAATTATAGACAGAGATTTATTGCGTATTACTCTGGTAATTTTACATTTGCATTAGTAGGAAAGGGGCAGCTATTTTTCTGCAGAAGCAGACTCTTAGCACACACCCAGCTGCTTATCCTGTAGAATCATGCACAGTATTCACAACCGAGTGGGGTTTGAGGTTGCAGTCAGTAATGCAAATACATTCAGCATCACTAAGGCCGGTTGCCCTTGCTGGAGTGTAGTCATTCACCCAGGTTACACATGTTCCTGGTCTCAAAAAGCTGTTTGGACATGTGCTGTTTTCAGAATCTGAAAAGTGGATTCAAAATGTGTCAGACTGTAAAAGTACTTATCACTTGCCAAAAAAAGAGTAGTAAGTGTGCTTTCAAATTGGCAAAGAAATTTCGTTTTCTGACTAATATCAAACCATGACTCTGTGTGCAAAGAGGAATTATAGACAGAGATTTATTGCGTATTACTCTGGTAATTTTACATTTGCATTAGTAGGAAAGGGGCAGCTATTTTTCTGCAGAAGCAGACTCTTAGCACACAGCCAGCTGCTTATCCTGTAGAATCATGCATAGTATTTACAACCGAGTGGGGTTTGAGGTTGCAGTCAGTAATGCAAATACATTCAGCATCACTAAGGCTGTTTTCCCTTGCTGGAGTGTAGTCAGTCACCCAGGTTACACATGTTCCTGGTCTCAAAAAGCTGTTTGGACATGTGCTGTTTTCAGAATCTGAAAAGTGGATTGAAAATTTGTCAGACTGTAAAAGTACTTATCACTTGTCATAAAAAGAGTAGTAAGTGTGCTTTCAAATTGGCAAAGAAATTTCGTTTTCTGACTAATATCAAACCATGACTCTGTGTGCACACAGGAATTGTTTTTAGATATTTAATTTGTGATGGTGTTATTGTGATTTTCACTTGTAGGGAAGGGGTACATAGTATTTTAAGATTTGAAAAGATCATAAAAAATATAGTAATATATTTAAATAAAATAAAGGATTGTTTTTTTTAGTTTTTTTCAGATATTGATGAAGAGCAGTGAACAAAATTTAAGATGCCTACAAAATCCAGACTAAGGAAAAACCACAAAAAAAATCTATATTTGAAGACAACTGGAGGACCTAAGTTAGTTGGAGATGCTCATGTTGGGAAAAAGTGAAAGTCTTCTGGTAAGCAGACAAAAGATTTTTTAAACAATATCTTCAAAAAAAGGAAAAATGTACAAAATGTCTGTACTGGAAAGAATGTTTTAAATAGAAAACAACAGGAAAAAATTGAGCATTTAGTTAATGCAAATATACCTTCAGAAACAATAAAGATTAACTTAAAAAGAAAAACAGCGTTTAAAGAGATTCGTAGAAAAATGTTTCAGAGAAGAGTTATGTCCAATTTAATAAAGGATGTGAAGAAATATAAGAAAAAAGCTAAATTTTATAAGAGAAAAAAAGAAATTGAAGCCATTGTAGCAAAGGCATTAGAATTAAAAAGGAAACTATTCATTTTAATTTTGAACAGGATGCGTACATTAGATAAAATGGTCAATGTACTGAAATCACAAAGCAAAAGGAAAAGACTAGTGAAAAGAACAAACTTTTGTAAAGTGTTTTTAGGAGAATGGATGCATAGTTCAAGTAGTGAACCTTTTTTTAATGAAGAGAGTTATCTTCAAAGTAATAGTTTGCTGCATGCAGTTGACACCAGAGGTCGTGCTTATGAAGTGAAAAATGGTTGTATAATGGAGAAGGAGAAAATGGTTCCAAGAGATGAGGAACAAGTGATGGCGGATGAGGCTATGGGGAGACGTCCTAAAGCCCCAGTGTATACTTGGAATTGTAGTAGTATTTGCACTGTGCGTCAGGAATCTATTGATAAATTTCGAGAGTTTCTAAGAGAATATAGTAAAAAAAGTGTTAAACAGAAGATTAAGGTGCTTCAAAGTCTAGATCCATGCAGAGTTAGAGAGAATACTGGTTTGCAGGGACATTCTCTGGCTTGTCTATCTAGAAAAGTGTGTAAAAGTGTTTTTCATCATTTTAGGATGCTGGCTGTTCATCATACTGAAATGAGAAAGTTTGTGAGACGATTGTATTTTGCTAAAAGTCCAGCAATAAAGTTAGATGAATTGAATAGGGCGCTGTTCCGTGGATCGGTATCAGATGTAGAGAAGGTTACTGATGAAATTCAGTTTTGTTACTTTGGTCCAGAACAAGAAAGTGCAGAAAAGGACACATTAAATGAGGAAGAAGTGGAAGAGAATGTAGAACCCTCTGTAAGTAAGAAATGTATTGATCACATAACAACATTTGCAATAATCTCTAATGAAAGACCAAATATTACTTGTATTTGTTGCCGCAGAACTCATTATAAAAAACAAACCAGGAATGTTGATCTCTACAGAAAAAGTGAAAATGAAGATAATTATAAGTGGAAGGATTTTGCCACATATATATTTCTTGAAAATTGTTTTGATTTGGGTGAAGATCAGCGTATTTGTAAATACTGTTATAATAAGTTAGAAGAAAATAGAATGCCGACCAGAGCTGTACATAATAATTTAGAATTGGATGCTATTCCTGCTGAACTTTCTGAATTAAATACATATGAGTCTATACTTATTCAATGTGTTCATCCGTTCCAGACCATAGTACGTATGGAGCCCAAAACTGGTAAATTACCTCCTTCAGATTTATTGAGAGGTATAAAAGGTAGAGTGGTGTATTTGCCCTTGGATTTGAAAAAAAATATGGAAACTATTGATGCAGATACTTTGGAAACTGAACCATTAGTAATTCTGGTTAATGGTGTACCTACAAAGAATAAGAAGATTTGGCAGGAGCTGGTAGATGTACGGAAAGTACAAAGAGCAAATTTGTATTTGAAAAGGAATAACAAATGGTATGAATCAATTTATATAGAAGAAGAAGAAGAAGATTTACAAGAAGACACAGAAACACCAACTGGACAAATTGAAAAAGTGGACAAGTCAAAGGAAGAAGAAATTTATGAACATTTTAGCATACATCCTCTTCATTCAAAAGAAGTTATGGGAGACACTATTGATCTGTTTCAGATGACGAAAGCAAAAGGAACTCCCGTGAGTGTATGGGAGGAGAGCTTGGAAGCTCGATGTTTTCCCCAGCTGTTTCCTACAGGAAAAGGAGGACGATACGATGAACGTCCAGAACAGATTCCAGCTTCTGAGTATTGGACTACAAGACTATATGCAGAAGATCCAAGATTTCGACAAAGTATTCCTTATTTGTTCCATCTTTTATTTGAAAGCGACTTGTCTGCATTGTCTTATGCTGTAAATCACATTTTAAAAAGTGGAGTACATTTACAAAATGTGTCTGCTAAGGATTTTATGGAGAAAGTGCAGCACCGAGATGATCATTTGGAAACACAACTGATCAATCTGATGGCTTGTCAGCGTGGGACAAATGAATATTGGTACCGACGCCATGGTGAATTAAAATGCATGTTACGGAATTTAGGAACACCAACATGGTTCCTTACCCTAAGCTGTGCTGAGTACGCTTGGGATGATTTACTGGATTTTCTACGAGAGGCAAATTCAAACATTAAAAACATCGAATACAAGACAGCAGGAGAACTGTGCTCATTGGATCCGGTTAATGTTTGCAGATATTTCAATCATAGATTTGAGGCTATGATGTCCTTCATCTGCAATAAAAAAAATCCACCTCTTGGAGAAGTTGTGGATTTCTTTTGGAGAAAAGAGTACCAGGCAAGAGGTGCTCCTCATATTCATATGCTGTTGTGGATCAAGGATGCCCCAAAGTTTGGAACAGATACTGATGAAGCAGTGTTATCTTTTATTGAAGAATATGCAACATGTGCTATACCAAAAAGCACAGAAGAGATAAAGTTAAAAGAGCAAGTTTTACGTTTCCAAAGTCATCGGTGTGGAAAATACTGTCGACGGAAGTACAAGACGAAAGATAAATTCTACACTAAATGTCGATTTGGATTTCCTAGACCTGTTCTTTCAAAAGGAAGAGTAAACAGTTTTATGTCAGCTGTGAGACATACTATTACAAGAAAATCACCTAAGAATACCTACAACCTAAAAAGAAAAGAAGAATCAAAAAATATAAATGACTACAACCCAGTCATTTTATCCATGTGGAATGCTAACATGGATATACAGTATGTAGCTGACAATTCCATTGCTGTTGCTCGATATGTAACGTCTTACATTACGAAATCAGAAAAAACTGAATTGAAAGAAATGTGGGAAGAGATTTCTCACGAGAAGACTGTCAGTAAGAAGCTGTACAGTTTCAGTTTAAAGATGTTATCGCATCGAGAAATTGGATCCTACGAATGTTCAGATAGGTTATCTTCTGCAAGTCTCTACTCAAAATCAAGAAGAAGAATTTGGGCAAGTTTAGGCCTTGCAGCAATGAGAAATCGGGTACTGAAATCTGTTGGAGAAATTGAATATTTGACCGAGAATGACCCAGAAAGTACAGATATTTTGAAATCAAACATGTTGGACACATATTACCCAAAGAGAAGTGTTCATCTAGAGAACATGTGTCTCTATGAAGTGCTGCAGAACTACATTTATTCACGGAAAGCCACAGAAGACATCAATAATGGAAAATATAAAGTCATTGGAGAGGAAGGATGTTTGGTGAAGCAAACAAAAGGAAGTTTGATAAATCACCGGAAGCTGAGTTGCGACACTACTGACAAAAAGGAATTTTACTACTTGGCTCTTTTACAGCTGTTTAAACCATGGCGTTCAGAGGACGAACTACTGGGAGAATTTCAAAGCTATGAAGATTCCTTTAATGCTTGCAAAGACAGCATAGAATGCAGTACTTTCACAAATTATGTGCAAATGTTAAATGAAGAAATTGAACAGGAAACTACAATTGCAGCTGAAAGAGCTAGAGACAGTTCTCAAGACAGCCAAAGTTCTGGAACACTCAGTCAAGATCCCCTAGGACAACCAATAGTTGAAAATGAAGCTGCAATAGCAATGACTGAAGTGGAAACGGCTATGAATCAAGCTCAAGAAGAATTTATAGACTTACCAAATTTGGAAAGACAACTGAATGAAGAGCAGCAACATATTTATGAAGAGATCACAAACAAAATTGATCACGGATTACTACATGAAAAAAAAGAGTGCTCATGCACATCATTTCAACCAATCAGGATGTATGTAAGCGGACAAGCTGGAACTGGAAAAAGTTTCTTAATAAAAGTCATCAGAAGTTACCTACAGCAAAAAACAGATTCAACTTTGTCTTGTGTGGTTACTGCTCCAACTGGGTTAGCAGCATATAACATAAAAGGAATCACCTTACATCGTTTGCTAATGTTACCAGTGGAGCATGAGAACAAAATACAATACCACAAGCTAACTGGAGAAGCATGCTTGGAAGTTTCAAGAGTATTGAAGAAGATGCAAGTTCTCATTATTGATGAGGTGAGCATGGTATCAAACTTAATGCTTGCCTTTGTGCATTTAAGAATGCAGCAAATTCTAAGGACAGACTATGACGTGTTATTTGGTGGAAAACATGTCATAGTTTTTGGGGATCTTCTACAGCTTACTCCAGTTAAAGGACAACCAGTGTTTAATACTGTGACACATGAAGACACAAAGAAGTCATTGGGAAGCATTGGTAATGCAAATATTTGGTCCTTCTTTGAGTACAAGGAACTTACTACTAATATGAGGCACGCAAACAATGAAGAATATGGAAGTATTCTGAAAGATATCAGAATTGGACTACTCACTGAAGATTGCACGAAAGCATTACAGAGTCGGTTGCTACATAATTTATTCCCAAAGGAAGAAATAGTTGCAGAAAAAATATACAAGAACATTGCAGAAAAGAAAAGTGTAATCTGCTTAATGCCAACTCTACGTGAATGCTCAATATTCAATGAGGAACTTTTGAAATTGGAAAAGGAAGAGATTAGGAAATTGGAAGCAGTGGACAAAATTCAGCATGAAAGAATTACTATTACATTAACAGGCAAACTGAAAAATAAATTGGATTCACTAGAGAAGAACATTTCCAAAACTGCTGGATTCGAAAAAAATCTATATGTTTGCATGAACTGTAGAGTATTTTTAAGAAGAAATTTGGATGTTGAAAAAGATTTAGTGAATGGAGCTATGGGAAGAGTTGTGGGTTTTATTAATTTCCAGAAAAAAGATGGAATTGAATGTTTAAAAATAAAATTTGATCAGATAGAAGAAGTTATAGACATTTGTCGTTGTACAGTTCGTTTCATGCTTGTGAAAGACTTATATGTACGTAGGAAACAGTTTCCGTTTTCTCTAGCATATGCTGTAACTATTCACAAGTCTCAAGGATTGACTGTAGATTGTGCTTTTGTAAACATTGGTTCAACTGTGTTCAAAGAAGGTATGGCTTATGTTGCTTTGTCACGAGTGAAAACATTATCTGGTTTATTTATGATAGACTTTGATGACTCAAAAGTTAGTGCTGATGCAAATTGTGTAAAGGAGTATAATAGATTAAGAAGAACCTATGCTCCTCATTTAGGTCAGTATCCTGTGTTGGAAAAACGTGTTGTTTCTCGAAAAAGGAGAATTGAGAATATCTATAATGAGGATGTAGAGAGGAGAAAAAAAAGAGGAGTGATGTAATTGCAAGCAAAAAGAAAAAGGAAAATGTTGAAGAGGTTGTAGGTTGTCATTTTGAAAATAGCTCTGGTGTCAACTGCTACGCTAATGTAGTGCTGAATGTTGTATTTTATCTGGAAAGTTTGCAAGAGCAGATAATAGTAAATCAGAGAAAAAGATTCTGTTCTGAGTTGAGTCTCCTTTTTGAAAAGCTGAGTAATGATAAAACTAAAATAGAAAGTGCTACTGAAATTAGAAAACTTTTAGATGTATGTTCAGGACGAACACAGTTTTCTCAAAATGTACAGCAAGACGCACAGGAATTCTTGATGTATTTTCTTCAGGTACTGGAAGAAGAAGGGGTACACATTGAAAATATGTTTGGTCTCTCTTATAAATGGGAACATAGTTGTGAAAACTCTTTCAATACATGTGGCTCTAATGTTGATTCTGAAAGGTTTATTTATTTAACATTGCCAGAGAGTAAAACAGTCACTTTTGCTAAATTAGTTAAAGATGCTAATCATAGCATGGAATGCAGTGAGTGTAAATCAGACATGTTTTCAACGTTAATTTTAAAGGAATTCGGACAGTATGCAATTTTAATGATGCAACGATGTAGAGCTGATGGTTCAAAATTGGATACTTTAATAAAGAAGTTTATAGGACAGCAATTATCAATTTCAGGAAAAACTTTTGTAACAGTTGCAATAATTTTCCATGAAGGACCTACTGTAACTTCAGGACATTACACAGTTTATCTTAAATGTGAAAAAGGCTGGACACTGTGTAATGATTCCCAATTGATTTTCAAGCAACGTTTGCCTTTTGATTTAGCAAATTCCTATCTAATCTTCCTGAAACCTAAATTTTAGAGAGAATTGGCAAGATCTGTACAAAACAATTTTACCATTTTATTGGATTACCATTGGAATTTTCAAATAAAAAGATTTTTCAAATTACCATTTGGCCAAAAGGAAAGGTAACCAATTGTATTGTGGACTTATTTAATTCCTAATGAATCTTTCGGAAACCAAAAATTTAGAGAGAATCGGTAACATCTGTACAATTTAAATTTTGGAATTTTATTGGATTACCATTGGAAATTTAATCAAAAAAGATTTTTAAAATTACCATTTGGCCTAAAGGAAAGGTAACCAATTGTATTGTGGACTTATTTAATTACTAATTAATCTTTTGGAAACCAAAATTGTAGAGAAAATCAGTAACATCTGTACAATTTAAATTTTGGAATTTTATTGGATTACCATTGCAAATTTAATCAAAAAAGAATTTTAAAATTACCATTTCGCCTAAAGGAAAGGTAACCAGATGTATTGTGGAGTTATTTGAGATGTATTATTTTTGTGATTATGCTTCTGTATCAAAATTGTCAGACGGTATTTTAAAGAAAAAGTTTTTGTTATTAGATGATATTTTTTTTGAATATTTTGCATTTCTATAATGTTATGTTTAAGTGAAAAGAGATTCTGGGCTTTTTTAAAACAATCTTTGAGATTGTTATTTTTTTTTTGCCCGCTGTTAAGTGATGAATGCAATTGCTTTCACGATTAATAGTGAAATGCAATATATTCTGAAAACAGCAAAAAAATGGCAAAAAATTGTTTTTGGAAAATATGTAAATACCTGTACTGTATTATATAATGTTTTATTAAATATTAATACTTTTTTCTTTTTTTTCAGATTGAGAAAGAAAATTTTCGAAAAAAAACCCAACATTTTTACAAGCAATTCCAATTAAATATAAATTGATATTTAAATTGTTGGGTGGGTCAGGTAAGTCAGAAATTAGATGGTCCCTTTCTTCCACTTCTCCTCAAACAGATTTTCAGTATTTCGTTATTAATCCCTCAAAGACCTTGTAATGTGGTAATTGTTTTTTAGTGTTTCTAAAAAAAAAAAAAAAAAATACGCTTACCATACGCGTACGGTAAAAAAAAAAAAAAAGTTTTTAAGAAAAAATAAAAAAAAGTTGAGAGGTAAGGTTGGCTCTTAAAAGAGCCGTTGTGTTCATGCAGGGACAGAGGAAAGGAAGAATGGGACTATTAGCTGGTAGGACAAATGTGCTGGTCTATTTTGTTGTTAATTAGGGGAACACTGGTCTCCCTATGAACAATTAGACCATGGCAATTTGAGCACCGCATTGTAACCCTCGCAAATCGATGGTTAGTTTCCACAGGATCAGAAAAAGGTGAATCTGCCCCCACAGATGAAGGGCTCAGCTGAGCTGCCGAAGATGGACTCGGCTGAGCTGCTGTGGATGTGCTTGGTCGACTTACTGAAGGGTTTCCTCCAGTATGTCGAGCATGTGTCCTAGGGTGTACATCCTCAAGGTGTCGTAACATAGTGTGATTCCCGAAGGAATACTTCTTGTTAGGATTACCTCTTGAAAGTACACGCTGGCACAGCTTGCAAGTCACTAATGCAGCATTCACTTTTTTCTCACCCTCAGGAAAAGTAAAATACTCCCATATAAAATAGCTCTTCTGTTTCCTCCTTCTCTGCCTGATGGTGGTGCTGCTAGCCTCACTCTCAGAAGTGGAGTGCTGGTCTGCCATCGTATCCCAAAGACAACTCAGCTCCTTCTCCTAAGGGATCACAAGCAGAAATGAGGGGAATGGGTGTGGTGTAGGAGAGTTCTAGAAATGAAACTACTTTAAACCAATTAAAAGTTTTGTTTCTTGATCACATGACCCACTGTGCGCGTACGTTACGCTTACGTTACGCTTACGGAGCGCTTACGGTAAAAGTACGCATGCGCGTATAAAAGACACGCGCACGTGCGCATGCGCATAACAAGCACGCCGCAACACTTCCGCGTAACGTGCGCGTGTAGCGTATGCGCTTACGCGCCGCGTACGCAGTACGCACGGCTACGTAAATTGCGTAACCATACGCAAAAAGAGTAAAACTATTACGCACATTACGCAAACCGTACGCTTACCGTAAGCTTACCGTACGCGCACGTAAAAAAAATAAAAAAAATAAATAAAAAAAATGGAAAAAAAGAATCACTATGTTATAGTAATATATCTTTCCTGTTTGGCAAAAAAAAAATGAGAAAAAATAATATATTGCAGAATTTTTTAAAATTAAGCATAGTGTTTTTAGAGAATTAAAAGTAAAAAAAAAATTGTAAAAAACCTTGCAAATAAAAAAAAAAATCACATGTTTAAAATAAGAATTTGTATTAAAAAAAACATACAAAATAACTGAAAAAAACATTGGTTTCACACACGTTATAGGTAAGAATTAGCATTTAAAAAACCATACAAATTCACAGAAAAAAACATGGGTTTCACACACGTTATAGTTAGGAATTAGCATTTAAAACACCTTGCAAATTCAGTGAAAAAACCATGGGTTTCACACACGTTATAGTTAGGAATTAGCATTTAAAAAACCTTGCAAATTCAGTGAAAAAACCATAGGTTTCACACACGTTATAGTTAGCTGGACATTTTACTCGTAAAAAACCAATGAAATTCCCCCGTTATAGTTAGTTAAGCTAACTATAACTCGCGCACCCGCAATCCACTGCTGATGACGTCACATATTACATCACTCATGACATGGTCAGTGACATCACTCATGACATCACTGATGACATCTCAAATGACATCACTGATGACATCACTGATGACATCATCCATTGAGTATCTGTTTCTTAACAATTTTAATATGTTTAATATATATAGAGAAAGGCCTGTTGAAGAATGAGTGGGTGTGCAAGTGTGTAAATGGATGATTTTCTGTGGTGCATAACATTATTCTTTAAGTAAGTCATTAAATGTATCTTACTGCAGAGTAGCGACTAAACTGTGTAAATGTGTTTATGTATCTGTATGTTGGTGTATAAGTGGCTGCATGGTTTTGTGAACAGCTATATGAGTCTCTATATGGGTAATTGATTGGTTGTCTGAGTATCAGTATGGGTTCATGAGTGTTTGTGTGGGTAGGGTGTGTGTCACTCTATGCATAGATGTGTGAGTTGTGATTCTATGGGTGAATGGTTTTAGGAGTGCATCTGTGATGGACTGTATGGTTGAGCGAGTGTATGTATGGGTGTGTTAGGGATTGAATATATATTTCAGTAGTACATTTGTGACTAACTACATATGTGAAAGGCAGTATATGTGCGTGTAAGAGTATATAAGTGAGTAGATATGAGAGTGTATGATTGTGAAAGTGACTGTATGGATGAGTGTATGCTTGTATCAATGATTCTATAAGAGTGTAAGAATGTGATACTATTTTTATGAGTAAGTGAACTTGAGTGTGTTTTACTGCATAGGTGAGAAAATGGGAGTGTGATTATTTGCATGACTGAGTTGGTGTAACAGTAGCTCTATGGATACTTGTTAGTGTGTGAGTATCTATATAAGTGTTGAAATGTATATTATAGTTTGTATGGGGTGACTGTAAGTATGAGTGACTTTACAGGTGAGCAAGTGGAGGTATATGAAGACCAAAGAGTTAATAAGTGGGTATGTAATGATTGGTATTGCAGTACATATGGTTTTGAGATTGGAACTGTTAAATTTTTACTCGGTGTATCAAAGGTTATATTATGGTGTAAGAAGATGTGGTAATTTTTCTCATGGATGACGTCATCAGTGATGTCATCAGTGATGTCATTTGAGATGTCATCAGTGATGTCATGAGTGATGTCACTGACCATGTCATGAGTGATGTAATATGTGACGTCATCAGCAGTGGATTGCGGGTGCGCGAGTTATAGTTAGCTTAACTAACTATAACGGGGGAATTTCATTGGTTTTTTACGAGTAAAATGTCCAGCTAACTATAACGTGTGTGAAACCTATGGTTTTTTCACTGAATATATATATATATATATAACATATTTGAGCTTTACAGAAACACACAGTCACTGGATGATGTCATCAGTGATGTCATTTGAGATGTCATTAGTGATGTCACTGACCGTGTCATGAATAATGTACTATGTGAAATCATGAGCAGTGCATTGCTCGGGCGCGAGTTCTAGTTAGCTCAACTAACTATAACGGCTGAATTTCACTGATTGTGCATGAGTGAAATCTTCAACTAACTAGAACGTCACTGAAACCTTTTTTTCATTGAATATATATATATATATATATTATCTACTGGCGGTCGCCAGTAGATAGTTATAGTTAGGACCGTGTTTCCATAGGAAATCCGCAACATTCTATTTGGAATAACTTTAGCGCCGGTTGACAAATCCTCGTGAAATTTTCAAAATAGGTGGGGCGCTCCGCTCCGCTCCTACCCTGAAAGTCTCGGGGGGATTCGTCAAGCGGAGGCTGAGAAAAAAGGGGTGTCCCAAAACGCGTTTTCCCCATGCAATTTTCCATAGGGACCTTTAGTCCAAGGTACAGCCCGAACGGCTGAACAGAATTACTTGAAATTTGGCAGAGAGGTAGTCCTCAGGTCAGGGAAGTGCCTTTTGCAGGTCTGGTGTCAATCTGTTCAGTAGTTCCTGAGAAAATCAAAAGTAAAATCATATATGAGTGTGGACGCAATGACATCAATCTCATTAGCTACCCCGCCTGGGTACAAAATGTGTTTTGCGAACCGTGAAGGGGGGAAAAGAGGGGGGGGGGTGGCTGTTATTTTTAGAGATTCCTGGGAGCTTGTGTCCTCTGCCCCGCTTCTTGTGGCTGGTATTGAAGGTCTACACTTTTGCTTCCAGATTAACCCTGCTTTTGCTTTAGCCGGCATTCTTATTTATAGACCGCCTGCATGTACAGCGACCGCCCTGCTGTCCTTATGTGATCTGATTACCCAACAATCAGTAGTCTATTCTAACTTTTTGGCTCTGGGCGATTTCAATCTTCATACTGATAACCCAGATTGCGTCCAAGCGTCGCAATTTGTGGCCTCTTTAGAGGGGGCTAACCTTGTACAAGGGGTGCTCTCCCCAACACATACTGCAGGACACACCTTGGACCTTATTTTTTCTAATCTTAATAACATTGTAATAAGGCCCCCACTGCCACTGACCTGGTCGGACCACTTCCTAGTCCCGTTCTATATTACTCTCCCGATTGCTAAACTGGCCAATAGCATCCAGGCCGTGCATAAAAGAGACTGGAAAAAACTGTCTGCAGAATCCTTAAGCCCCAGACTGAGAGATAGTTATCCCCAGCTGTCTCAGGACCCCAATTCTGATGCAGCCTCGCTACATCAATGGATTGCGGACGCAGTAGAGGCTGTTGCACCAATCAGAACAGTGAATCCCGCTAGAAGCTCCCCCTCGGCCCCATGGTTCTCTGCCATATTGAAGGAACAAAAAAGTACATGCAAAAAGCTTGAACGCCAATGGAGAGTAGCCTACTGCGACCTAGCTAAAGCAGTTTATAAAAAAGCGACTAAAGAATTTCATAAGGCTTTAAAAATGGCTAGACGGAACTATCTTGTTGCTCGCATCCAGAATGCAGATCACTCCTGTACAGAAGTTTTTAAAGTAGTCCAATCTTTTTTTAAACCTAAGGCAAGTGAGCTGCAGGTCTTAGCGTCCGTTGAACAATGTGAAAATATTGCCAGTTATTTTGATGACAAAATCTCTAGGGTTTATGACTTCTTTACCCCCTCTGAGGTCACTGTGAAACTGGACACTCCAGTAGATGATGGTAAGTGGGTAACGCTCTCAAACTTCAGCCAGATTTCTCATCAAGAGGCTTTAGGGGAGCTACAAAAATGTAGGTCGGGTGCGCCAGATGATCCGTGCCCGCCAACATTTTGGAAAATGCTAGCCCCTTCCTTGACCGAGGGCCTTCTTCACATTTGGAATACCTCTCTAGAGACAGGTATTTTCCCCGACTCATGGAAACATGCAACTCTTCTCCCCTTGAAGAAGAAAGTAAACGGTGATCCGGGGGACCTCAGTAACTTGAGGCCTATCTCCCTGCTCCCGGCACCGGGAAAGATGTTAGAGAAATTGGTTCAGCGTCAACTGACCTCTTTTTTAGAGCGGAATCAGGCTTTTCACGATACCCAATCTGGTTTTCGGGCGGGTTTTAGCACTGAGACCGCTCTCCTTGAGGTGGCAGAGTCGGTAAAATGGACATTGGATACAGGAGCTTCGGCGTTGCTGGTGCTCCTGGACCTGTCCGCGGCGTTTGATACTGTGGACCATGCCATCCTAATTCAGAGATTACAAGATGCAGGGCTTGGCGGGACGGTGCTAGCCTGGGTAAAATCTTACCTAAGCGGGCGGTCCCAGAAAGTGGCTTTACAATCCTATGTATCTAGACCTAAGCAAATCAGGTGCGGCGTTCCACAGGGCTCTGCCCTTAGCCCCCTGTTGTTTAATGTCTATCTAGCACCGCTTTTCACCCTTATTGCCAACTGGGGGGTCAAAGCGATTTCTTACGCCGATGACACCCAGCTGATCTTTCCATTTAAGGAGCGGACGGCAGACACTTTCAGGAATTTTAAGGGCTGCTTACAAGACATTGCTCGTTGGATGAATGCAAATAAATTAAAGCTCAATGCCGGTAAAACCGAAGTTTTGTATTTTGGCAAAGGAGTAGCTCCTGATCCGGGACTGTGGTGGCCATTAGAGATGGGGGTACCACCTATCCCTAGCTCGTGTGCTAGGAATTTAGGTGTGAAATGGGAGACGAATCTCTCATTCTCGGCTCATTTTAAACAGGTGTCTTCTGGCTGTTTTAGCACTTTGAAAAATCTGCGAAAAATCCTCCATTTTCTACCGGAGGGCTGCCGGAAATCCATAGTACATGCAAATAGTCTATATCTTGGTCTACCCAAATATGCCATTGGTCGCCTCCAGATGATTCAGAATGCGGCTGCGAGACTGGTGTTACGAATTCCTTTTAAACACCATGTCTCTCCGTATTTACAGAAGCTCCATTGGTTGAAGGTGGAGAAACGAATCCAATTCAAGGCCTTGACCCTGGCATATCGGGATCTTAAGGGAAATTGCTCGCAATATCTAAAGCAAAGAGTGTGTTTATATAAACAAACTCGGGTGCTACGATCAAATTCCCAGACTTTGCTGCAAATCCCTCGTTTTGAGAAGGTTCGCCAGGGAGGGAGGACCTTCACAGTGGGTGCTGCATCACTGTGGAATACCCTACCAGAACCTTTGCGGCAGGCACATACTGAATCCAGTTTTAGGAAAGCACTAAAAACTTGGCTTTTCTAGGCTCTCTCTCACGCTGGCTGCAACTCTGCTGTGCTTTAGCGCCGGGACACTCCTATTTGGGGTAGCTGTTGCGCTCTATAAAATGCTAATAATAATAATAATAATAATATATATATGTGGGCGGAGCCTAACCACACATCTCATCCTGAGATCTGATTGGCTGTCAGCACTTCATCCAAGAAGTGTTGGCAGCCATCTTGGGACCAATATACATGATAGCACCTCATTAAAAAGCATTGCAGTTAATAGAAGGTTTTAAGACTTTAGTTACATTATAAATCATTTGTTGATGGTACCATACTCATTTTAGGAATTGTGGTATGTTCTAAGGTGATTTCACCATGTGAAAAAGCCTTCTACTGGGATATCATGATTGAGAGAAAAATATTTTCTCATGCTTTTCCCACAGAGGTTTGGAAGGTGATCTATAAGCTAAACTGAGAGCTTATTTTCTGTAAATTCACATTATCTTTCTCAGTCATGTGAGAATGAAGTCTGACATTCTCAGTAAAACATGTACATCCAACAAGGGCAGAGACTGTCAGTTGATTCCTTTGTGTTCTACTGCAGCTTCCCAGAGTGTTCCAAAGAACAACTAGAGCGCTAACAGTCCTACTTATGATAAACATATGGCACACCTGAAGCCATCTTGCTTGGATTAAAGTGGTAACTCTTAAAACATTTAATTTAAAAAGGAACAAAATGAGGAGGTTCATTTTTCCATAAAAAGTATGATTAGTGCTGCAGAAAGAAAAATTAGGGCACATTTTGAGTGACTTCTCAAATCCTCTTCTATTTCATTAAAAAATTCTGACATGCAGACTGAAACATGCACTTTCAATACCAGCAGCAGTTTTCCCTGGTGAGCAGTAGCTTTACTACAGTGATCTAATGAGCAAAAAGAGTGCTAACATTCTGAATTTATGGCAAATGTGTGACACATCTGAATGCCTTCTTGATGGAATCAAAGTAAAAGACTGAAAGTATTTCCTACTGAGGAGACTGCAGTAAATGAGGAAATTAGGAAACTTCATAACAAATAAGTCCCCCAAGATGACCACCAGAGACAAAAGAGCCCAAATGTAGCCCAAATATCACCCAGATGTAGCCCAAGTATAGCCCAATGACAGAATGTCCCAGAGTGTTCTTAAAAACAACTAGAGCGCTTACTGTCTTCATTATGACAAAAGTATGGCACACCTGAAGCCATCTTGATTGGAATAAACTGGTAACACTTAAAACATTTAATTTAAAAAGGAACACAATGAGGGGGTTCATTTTGCCATAGAAATTATGATTAATGCTGAAGAAAGAAAATGAGGGCACATTTTGAGTGACTTCTCAAATCCTCTTCTATTTCATTAAAAAATTCTGACATGCAGACTGAAACATGCACTTTTAATACCAGGAGCAGACTTCCATGGTGAACAGTAGTTTTACTACAGTGATCTAATGAGCAACTAGAGTGCTAACATTCAGAATTTATGGCAAATGTGTGACATATCTGAATACCTTCATGATGGAATCAAAGTAAAAAACTGAAAGCATTTCCTACTGAGGAGACTGCAGTACATGAGGAAATTAGGAAACTTCATAACAAATAAATCTCCCAAGATGGCCACCGGAGACAAAAGAGCCCAAATGTAGCCCAAAATCACCCAGATGTAGCCCAAATATAGCCCAATGACAGAAGTGTGCAAAACACTTATTATTTTGTGTTTTTGCAGTGTTATATAGTGCAGACTTGTCAGGTATTGGAGTGCTTTACATGAGCATTGGTTAAATCACACAAGAACAAATTCATTTTGGTTGTAGACATGGGGAGACTAAGTGATTTGACCAGAATCACAGAATGTCGAGCTGAAGCAGAAACTCCAACCTGGTTCCCCAGTTGCAAAGTCTGCAGTTCTGGAAGTAACACCACAGCATCTCCCCTAAGTGCAACATTTAATCAAGTGGTCAACTGGATAAAAAATCATAAAGATAACAAATAATTTAAAAGTGCTTTGTCGCTATTTGAAAACTCAGAAAATATGTCCTTATTTTAGTCTTTTAGAGCACTAACCATAATTTTGATGCCAATAAGACCCTCTCATATATGTAATTTCTAAAGGAAATGCTCTAGGTATTACAGTTTTGATTACATCAAGATGACGTCAGGCGTTCCACACTTTTGTAATAAATATAGAATGTTAGCAATCTAGTTGTTCATTAGGACACTGTTGAGAGGCAGAGGCCAGGGGCACGGACTCTGAAAATTGAAGGCAGGTAGGAGGGTGCAAAGGCAACAATTTAACCACACTGAGCAGGCAGGAAGGGCCGTGGCAGCACAACAGACTATGGAGGGCAGTGGAAAGGGGGGCAGGGGCAACAAACCAACAATACAGGACTTGCAAGAGAGGCTGTGGCAATGTAATAGACCATTGTGGGCAGAAGGAAGAGGCAATGGTAGTACAACCATACATGCCAACAGACCCGATTCAGCCAGGAAACGTCCAATGTTTTTAAGCTCAAAGGGGCTTTCTTTGATCTGTCTCCTGTCTACAATCTCCTCTTTTTCAATGTAACTCAAAGGGGAAAATCAATACCCCAGTTTTTTTTCAAAATCTCCCTCTTACCAAGTTCAAAATGTTCGCAAGTATGGTACATTGGATCATGGAAGGAAATGGGGTACGGACATGGACTTGGATAACAGAGGACAGGAGGGACATGGAGAGGTGCACCAAACTGACCCTGCAGGGCAGGCATCAGGGTTTGCAGCAGCACAATACACCACACAGGGCATGCGGGACGGGAGTGCAGCACAACAATCCATAGAAAGCAAGAGGGAGGGGACAGGACCATGCACATGGACAACAGAGAACAGATGGGCAAGAGGCAATGGTAGCTAGCTGATCATAATGGACAGACAGGAGAGAAAGTTGCAGCATAACAGACCATAAAGGGCAGGAGGGACGGATCAGGGGCATTACAATGGAACAGACAAGCCAGGAGGGAGGGAGTAGGGGTCTGCACATGTAAACAGAGGGCTGGGGGCAAGGGGGCAGGACAGGAGCAGCAAGATAGCCATGGAGGTCAGGCAGGATGGGCACTAGAAGCAAGACACACCATGAAGAGCAACACTGAGACTGTGATGGCATACACACAGACCATGGAGGGAAGGTGGGAGGGGGTCAGGGGCAGCTAACTGACCACACAGGGAAGGTGGGAGGGGCCATGGCAGCACAGAAGACCATGCATGGCAAGTGGGAGGGTTAGTGGCAGCACAACGGCTATGATGGGCAAGAAGGAGGGTGCAGGGGCATGCACAAAGGACGATGGAGGATAGAAGGGAGGGTCAGGACCTGTGCACAGACAAGAAAGTTCAGGGGAAGGGGCCTCACAACAGACCGCACGGGGCAGGCAGGAGGAGCAGTTGCAGCACAACAGACCAGGGAGGGCAGAAGGGTGTGGCAGTACAATGGACCATGTAGGACAGGAGGAAGAGGATAGGGGCATGGCATGTGGACAGGCAGGGTGGAGGTGGCAGGGACAGGTTACAGTCATCTGACAATGCTAGGCAGGTGGGAGGGGAGTGGCAGCTCAACAGAACACTCAGAGTAGATAGGAGTGGCAGGTCCATGGAACATGGTGGGCAAAAAGGATGGAGCAGGGGCATGCACAAAGACATCGGAGGGCAGGGGGAAGGAGAATAGGGGCAGCAAGCTAAGCACAGAGTTTAAGCAGGAGGTCAATGATGGGGCATATAATTGGGCAATGGAGGGCAGGAGGAGTGCACTGGTACATCATACTAAATTGAGGGCAGTGGCAGCACTTCAGACCATGCATGGCAGGAGGGAGGAGGCTAGTCCATGGATTCACACAACAGAGGATAGGGAGGAGGGGGATGGGGCAGCAAGCTAACTGTTCAGAGAAGGCGGGTATTAGGAACTTTATTGTTTTTAAAACATGTGTCTGTGCGAACTACTTAAAATATGAACAAGTATGCAGCATAATCTCACTTTTATTCAGGAAGAAGAGGACGTTTGTGACTGTGACTCCGGGCTCACTTGGCAGAAACACCCCCTGACCCTCCACCCCCTATCGCAAAATGTAATGCCCGTGAAAAGGGTAGGTGAACACAGTGTTATATAGAACATAGTCCTGAGAGCACGATTGAAAATGAAAACTAGATATAGTGTATGGTATAAACTATGCACCAAAAAGTGTGATATAAGATGAACCGGGCGTGAAATATAATATGCAATACATTGTGCACAATTACAGATTCATTGGAGAGCGCGAGATAGCACAGGCACTAGCGCGTGCTATGCGATATAAGCCTTGGAGTGTAATATGCACAGGACAGTGTTGTGTAACCTAACTAGTCTCTAAAGTTATAATATAAAATATGTGCTGGGGAGTGTAACGTTGCATATGCACTGTGACAAAGATATGGATCCCAAATTGTAATATGTATGGCATAGCACTGTGCGTTATAACATAGGCATTGAGGAAGGCACGTTAGATGGGGCAATATAACCCGTGCGAAGACAAGTGTGGCATGACATTTTCACGGGGTGGTGTTACAGTGCACATGGGCTAGAGAGTGTCATAGCATATGCACTAGCTAGTGGAATACAACACAGAGGTGTGTGGCACTCAGCAGGCAATGGTGGGTGTAACACAGCATTGGGCTCTGCCAGGAGCGCGCTGTGACTCTCAAGTGATGTTTGTCCCCTTTCCAGAGAGTAAAATAAAAAGTATTACACATCCGGCAGTGGATGTGTGTTTTATTAACCGTGAGGGGGGTTTCTTGCATAGTTTTGGTCGAATTTTTGTCGAATCCCCTTTGAATGGCTTGGTGTGCATGTGTATTAAATGTGCCCGTCAATAGCTACCCATGTTTGTATAAATAAACGACAAGGGTGTCTACCAGGATTAGGCACGGTAGGGCATCAGACATGTCAGAGCTTCACTTGTGGTGTAAATACATTCCACGTGGATTCATTGTATGCATAGTCGCCTTTTAATAAATATCACGCAAATCGTCATGGTGATAGGTACGTACGGTTTGTCCAGCATGTCCTAGGTGTGTCTATAAATATATATTTTTTAAAAATAATAAAAAACAGTGGCCGGCCCTGGGGATTGGGGTCAAAAAAATATAATTAGGAGACAGGCCCTGGGGGATGGGGTCATCAGGGCCAATAAATTAGAATAAGAAGGGGAACCACACAGCCCCCCTTCTTAAAAAATTAAAATAAATAAAAGACGGGCATCGTGCCGGAGGCCATGCCCCCTCCGTACAGCACTCTGCAAACGCGCCCCCAACAGGCATCTCCAGTATGCGCCAGGGAGCTGCGCTGCAGACAGGTGTTCTGAGGCCAAGCCCCTTTTTACACCTCTCTGCAACGCAGCTCTGTGGCGCTTACTGGAGGTACCTAGTGGTCTAGTTTGACCCTAGGGACCCTTAGGATTCAAGGGGACTTAATCTCTCAACTTAGAACAGCCTGGAAGAGTGTCTGGATGAATTTAAAAGTGGTTGAGATTTTACGCAGTGAATGGATTAGTACTTGGTGCTGAATGGGTCACTAGAGGAGTGCAAGAGGAGTGACAGGATGTTTGCTCGAAGTGTATGAATACTGATTCTGGAATTGAAGGTGTGAAAGACAAGTGTGTAGGTGGTTAGAGGACTGCATGCATAGTGGATAGGGGTTTGAAGCAGTTCATGTGCTAAGGCCTGGCTCACTGCATGAGTACTTGGGTACTGACTGTACGATTAGAGTACTGCAAGGAGAGTGCCTGGGTGAATTTATAAGTGTTTCTATTTTGGCGCAGTGAATGGATTAGTACATGGTGCTGAATGGGTCACTACAGGAGTGCAAGGGGAGTGAAAGGGTGTTTGCTGGAAGTGTATGAATACTGACTGGGGAATTGAAGGTGTGAAAGACAAGTGCGTAAGTGGTTAGAGGACTGCATGCATAGGGGATAGGCGTTTGAAGCAGTCCATGTGCTAAGGCCTGGCTCACTGCATGATTACTTGGGTCCTGACTGAGTGATTAGAGTACTGCAAGGAGAGTGTCTGGGTGAATTTAAAAGTGGTTGAGATTTTACGCAGTGAATGGATTAGTACATGGTGCTGAATGGGTCACTAGAGGAGTGCAAGAGGAGTGACAGGATGTTTGCTGGAAGTGTATGAATACTGATCCTGGAATTGAAGGTGTGAAAGACGAGTGTGTAGGTGGTTAGAGGACTGCATGCATAGTGGCTAGGAGTTTGAACAGTCCATGTGCTAAAGCCTGGCTCACTGCATGAGTACTTGGGTACTGACTGAATGATTAGAGTACTGCAAGGAGAGTGCCTGGTCGAATTTATAAGTGGTTGGGTTTTGGGGCAGTGAATGGATTAGTACATGGTGCTGAATGGGTCACTGGAGGAGTGCAAGGGGAGTGACAGGGTATTTGCTGGGGTGTATGAATACTGACTGGGGAATTGAAGGTCTGAAACACAAGTGTGTAGGTGGTTAGAGGACTGCATGCATAGTGCATAGGGGTTTGAAGCAGTTCATGTGCTAAGGCCTGGCTCACTGCATGAATACTTGGGTACTGACTGTACTATTAGAGTACTGCAAGGAGAGTGCCTGGGTGAATTTATAAGTGTTTCTATTTTGGCTCAGTGAATGGATAAGTACATGGTGCTGAATGGGTCACTACAGGAGTGCAAGTGGATTGAAAGGGTGTTTGCTGGAAGTGTATGAATGCTGACGGGGGAATTGACGGTGTGAAAGACAAGTGTGTAAGTGGTTAGAGGACTGCATGCATAGGCAATAGGCTTTTGAAGCAGTCCATGTGCTAAGGCCTGGCTCACTGCATGATTACTTGGGTCCTGACTGAGTGATTAGAGTACTGCAAGGAGAGTGTCTGGGTGAATTTAAAAGTGGTTGAGATTTTACGCAGTGAATGGATTAGTACATGGTGCTGAATAGGTCACTAGAGGAGTGCAAGAGGAGTGACAGGATGTTTGCTGGAAGTGTATGAATACTGATTTGGGAATTGAGTGTGTGAAAGACAAGTGTGTAGCTGGTTAGAGGACTGCATGCATAGTGGAAAGAGGTTGGAAGCAGTCCATGTGCCAAGGCCTGGCTCACTGCATGAATACTTGGGTACTGACTGAACGATTAGAGAAATGCAAGGAGAGTGCCTGGGTGAATTTATAAGTGTTTTGGTGTTGGCGCAATGAATGGATTAGTACATGGTGCTGAATTGGTCACTACAGAAGTGCAAGGGGAGTGACAGTGTGTTTGCTGGAGTGTATGTATTCTGACTGGTGAATTGAAGGTGTGAAACACAAGTGTGTAGGTGGTTAGAGGACTGCATGCATAGTGGATAGGGGTTTGAAGCAGTCCTTGTGCTAATTCCTGGCTCACTGCATGAGTACTTGCGTACTGACCAAATAATTAGAGTACTGCAAGGAGAGTGCCTGGGTGAATTTAAAAGTGGTTGAGTTTTTGCGCAATGAATGGATTAGTACATGGTGCTGAACGGGTCACTAGAGGAGTGCAAGAGGAGTGACAGGGTGTTTGCTGGAAGTGTATGAATACAGATTCGGGAATTGAAGGTGTAAAAGACAAGTGTGAAGGTGGTTAGAGGGCTGCATGCACAGGGGATAGGCGTTTGAAGCAGTCCATGTGCTAAGGCCTGGCTCACTGCATGAGTACTTGGGTACTGATTGAATGATTAGATTACTGCAAGGAGAGTGCCTGGGTGAATTTATAAGTGTTTGGATTTTGGCGCAGTGAATGGATTAGTACATGGTGCTGAATGGGTCACTACAGGAGTGCAAGGGGAGTGACAGGGTCTTTGCTGGAAATGTATGGATACTGACTGGGGAATTGAAGGTGTGAAAGACAAGTGTGTAGGTGGTTAGAGGACTGCATGCATAGTGGATAGAGGTTTGAAGCAGTCCATGTGCCAAGGCCTGGCTCACTGCATGAATACTTGGGTACTGACTGAACGATTAGAGTACTGCAAGGAGAGTGCCCGGGTGAATTTATAGGTGTTTTGGTTTTGGCGCACTGAATGGATTAGTACATGGTGCTGAATTGGTCACTACAGAAGTGCAAGGGGAGTGACAGTGTGTTTGCTGGAGTGTATGTATTCTGATTAGGGAATTGAAGGTGTGAAACACAAGCGTGTAGGTGGTTAGAGGACTGCATGCATAGTGGATAGGGGTTTGAAGCAGTCCTTGTGCTAATTCCTTGCTCACTGCATGAGTACTTGCGTACTGATTAAATTTTAGAGTACTGCAAGGAGAGTGTCTGGGTGAATTTAAAATTGGTTGAGTTTTTTGTGAAGTGAATGGACTAGTACATGGTGCTGAATGGGTCACTAGAGGAGTGCAAGAGGAGTGACAGGGTGTTTGCTGGAAGTGTATTAATACTGATTCGGGAATTGAAGGTGTGAAAGACAAGTGTGTAGGTGGTTAGAGGGCTGCATGCATAGGGGATAGGCGTTTGAAGCAGTCCATGTGCTAAGGCCTGGCTCACTGCATAAGTGTTTGGGTTTGGCGCAGTGAATGGATTAGTACATGGTGCTGAATGAGTCACTAGAGGAGTGCAAGCGGAGTGAGTCCTAGATTCAGTGCTATGCTAAAAGACACTTAGAATACAGTTAAAACACCTACGTACACTAGGGAATACTATGCGTTGGGGTACCCCTATCATTAGAATGACCTCCTCTGTAAGCCCCTAGTACATAATAGGGCAGGGGGATTAAACTACCTCTTAAAACGCGCCACAGGGCACGTTTACACACAGGTGAAGGGAGGGGGGGCTGAGCTGACATGTGCAAACACACCCTGTGGCCGTTTTAATTTGGGGGATAAAGTCCCCTTGAATCCTGAGTGTCCCTAGGGTCCAACTAGCCCACCAGGTATCTCCAGTTAGCGCCCCAGAGCTGCGTTGCAGAGAGGTGTAAAAAGTGGCATGGCCTGGACCACCTCTCTGCAACGCAGCGCAGTGGCGCTTACTGGAAGCACCTGGTGGGCTAGTTAGCCCCCAGGGGCCCTAAGGATTGAAGGGGAATTATTTCCCTAACTTAAAATGCGCCACAGGGCATGTTTTCACATGTCACCTCGGGCCCCATCCCCTCCCTTCACCAGTATGTAAACTCTCCCTGTGGCCGTTTTAATTTGGGATATTAAGTCCCCTTGAATCCTGAGGGTCCCTAGGGTCCAAGTAGCCCACTAGGTACCTCCAGTAAGTGCCACAGAGCTGCATTGCAGAGAGGTGTGAAAAAAGGGCATGGCCTGGACCACCTCTGTGCAACTCAGCACAGTGGAGCTTACTGGAAGCACCTGCTGGACTAGTTGGCCCCAGAGTCCCTCAGGATTGAAGGGGAATTATTTCTCCATCTTAAAACCAGCCACAGGGCGTGTTTGCACACTTCACCTCAGGCCCCATCCCCTCCCTTCACCACTGTGTAAAAGCGCCCTGCGTCTGTTTTAATTTGGGAGATTAAGTCCCCTTGAATCCTGAGTGTCCCTAGGGTCCAAGTAGCCCACTAGGTACCTCCAGTAAGCACCACAGAGCTGCGTTGCGGAGAGGTGTAAAAAGGGGCACGGCCTGGGCCACCTCTCTGAAACACAGTGCAGTGGCGCTTACTGGAAGCACCTGGTGGGCTAGTTAGACCCCAGGGGCACTCAATATGGAAGGGGAATTATTTCCCCAACTTAAAATTCGCCACAGGGCGTGTTTTCACACGTCACCTCGAGCCCCATCCCCTCCCTTCACCACAGTGCAAACACGCTCTGTGGTCGTTTTAAGAAGGGAGATAAAGTCCCCTTGAATCCTGAGTGTCCCGTTGGACCAACTAGCAAACTAGTCCACTAGGTACCTCCAGAAAGCGCCACAGAGCTGCATTGCAGAGAGGTGTAAAAAGGGACACGGGCTGGGCCACCTCTCTGAAACACAGCACAGTGGCGCTTACTGGTAGCACCTGGTGAGCTCGTTGCCCCCCTGGGGCTCTCAGGATTGAAGGGGAATTATTTCCCCAACTTAAAACGATACAGGGCGTGTTTTCATACGTCACCTCAGGCCCCATCCCCTCCCTTCACCACTGTGTAAACGCGCCCTGTGTCCGTTTTAATTTGGGAGATTAAGTCCCCTTGAATCCTGAGTGTCCCTAGGGTCCAAGCAGCCCACTAGGTACCTCCAGTAAGCGCCACAGAGCTGCTTTGCAAAGAGGTGTAAAAAGGGGCACGGCCTGCACCACCTCTCTGCAAGGCAGCGCAGTGTCACTTACTGGAAGCCCCTGGTGGGATAGTTGGCCCCCAGGGGCCCTCAGGATTGAAGGGGAATTAATTCCCCAACTTAAAACACGCCACAGGGCGTGTTTGCACACGTTACCCTAGGCCCCGTCCCCTCCCTTCACCACTGTGTAAACGCGCCCTGTGACCGTTCTAAGTTGGGAAATTAAGTCCCCTTGAATCCTAAGGGTCCCTAGGGTCAAACTAGCCCATTAGGTACATCCAGTAAGCGCCACAGAGCTGTGTTGTAGAGAGGTGTAAAAAGGGGCATGGTGTCTGAACACCTGCCTACAACGCAGCTCAGTGGCGCATACAGGAGGTACCTTGTGGGCTAGTTGGCCCTCAGGGACCCTCAGTATTCAAAGAGAATTAATTCCCCAACTTACAACTTGCCACGGGGCGCATTTGCAAAATGGTGAAGGAAGGGGGCGTGGCCTGAGGTGACATGTCCACAAACACGCCCGGTGGCGCGTTTTAAGTTGGAGAATTAATTCCTCCACACTCCTGAGGGTCCCTGGGGGCCAACTAGCCCACCAGGTACCTCCAGGATGCGCCAGAGATCTGCGTTGCAGAGAGGTGTTCAGAGGCCATGCCCCTTATACACACTCTGCAACGCAGCTCGGTGGCACTTACTGAAGGTACCTGGTGTGCTAGTTGGCCCCCAGGGACCCTCAGGATTGAAGAGGTATTAATTCCTCAACTTAAAACACGCCACAGGGCGTGTTTGCACACGTTACCTCAGGCTTCAACCCCTCCCTTCACCACTGTGCAAACGCGCCCCATGGCGTGTTTTAAGTTGGGGGATTAACTCCCCTTGAATCCAGAGGGTCCCTGGGGCGCAACTAGCCCACCAGCTACCTCCATTAAGTGCCACAGAGCTGCGTTGCAGAGAGGTGTAAAAAGGGGCATGGCCTCAGAACACCTCTCTGCAACACGGCCCCCTGGCGCATACTGGAGGTTCCCAGTGGGCTAGTTGGCCCCCAGGGACCCCCAGTATTCAAGGGGAATTCGTTCCCCATCTGCAAACGCGCCAGGGGGCTCATTTGCAGAGTGCTGAAAGGAGGGGCGTGGCCTCCGGCGGGATGCTGTTCTTTTAATTTTTTTATTTTTTAAGCAGGGGGGCTGATATTTCCTAATATTGTTTTTGTTTTTTATTTGTTTTGGAGGGGGGCTGCATTGCCCCCCTCCTCTGGCCAATTATGGCCCCGGGGACCCCATCTCCAGGGGCGTCCTTTCTTTTTTTTTTTACATTTTGGGGAGGGGCCGCGCGGCCCCCCTCCCGGGCCTCTTGTAGCCCTTGGGACCCCATCCCCCGGGGCTAGCCCTCTCCTTTGGGGGCCATGGGCGGGTCCCCAATCCCCCCACGGTCCCGCCGGCTCCCCGCGTCCTTCGGGGAGCCAGCATTGCTTTTCCACATGGGGAACTGCTAAGATGCAGCTCCCCGTGTGGAAAAGCAATTTGGTTTGCATTTTGAAAGAGAGAGCAGGTTTTCCTGCTCTCAGTTTCAAAATGCAAACCAAGTTTGCCATGGTAGGGCAGGAGTCGCGAGGCTCCCACCCTGCCATAGCAAACTACAGTGTCCCAGGGGCGGTCCCCAGGGCCACGACAAAGCTCCAGGAGGGGGGCCGCGTGGCCCCCCTCCCACCATTTCCAAAGCCCTGGGGGGTGGTGGTTCCCGGGGTTGGGGGGTCTGTCACGGACCCCCCAATTTGAATATTTTGAGCCCCGGAGAGGAGGCAGTCCCTGGGGCATGTGGGGGGGCTTGACAGCCAATTAGCATAAAGCTTATGCTCGGAAGGATCCGCGGCCCTAAATAGATATATGTTTTAACTTTTGATTTTCTCAGCAACTACTGAACGGATTTACACCATTTAACAAAAAGGCACCTTTCTGAACCAAGGCCTACCTCTTTGCCAAATTTGGTGTAATTCCGTTCAAGAGTTTGGGTTGTAGCTGCGGCTAAAGTTTCCTATGGGATATTGCATGGGGAAAACACGTTTTGGGACCCCCCTTTTTTTTCAGCCCCCTCTTGATGAATCACCGTGAAACTTTCAGGATAGGAGCGGACCGGAGCGCCCTACGAGTTTTGAAAGTTTCACGAAGATTCGTCAACCGGCGCCAAAGTTAGTGGGAATAGAATGTTGCGGATTTCCTATGAAAAATAGGTCCTAACTATAACTACCTATTGGCGACCGCCAGTAGGTAATATATATATATATATATACATACATATATATTACCTACTGGCGGTCGCCAGTAGGTAATTATAGTTAGGACCCTGTTTCCATAGGAAATCCGCAACATTCTATTTGGAATAACTTTGGCGCCGGTCGACGAATCCTCGCGAAATTTTCAAAACTAATGGGGCGCTACGCTCCGCTCCTACCCTGAAAGTCTCGGGGGGATTCGTCAAGCGGGGGCTGAGAAAAAAGGGGGGTCCCAAAACACGTTTTCCCCATGCATTTTTCCATAGGACCTTTAGACACAGCTACAGCCCGAACGGCTGAACAGAATTACTTGTAATTTGGCAGAGAGGTAGTCCTCAGGTCAAGGAAGTGCCTTTTGTAGGTCTGGTGTAAATCTGTTCAGTAGTTCCTGAGAAAATAGCATTTAAATCAATATATATATCTGTAAGCGCGCTCCGTGCGCTTACGGTAAGCTTACCGTACGCGTACGGTGCCGTGCGCGAGCTCAAATCTGATTGGTTGTCACATGACTGTAAACATTCGAATTGGACGAAATCAGGAAGTGTCGGCCGCCATTTCGTGTGTTTCACACAGAAAAAAAAGGGAGATAACGTGAAAAGGGGGCAAGGAAGAAAGTTAAGACCCCCTAACATTTGAAAGGGGGTCAAAGAAGGACACAAAAGTACGAAAAAAACATTTATTAATTTTAAAAAAAAATCGCGGGGTACGCATACGGTAAGCTTACCGTACGCGTACGGTAGAAAAATAAAATAAAAAAAGAAATAAAATTCAGATTTAAGTGTTTAGATATTAGGGGGCTCTAAAAAGAGCCGTTGTGTTTTTTAAGTGATTTTTTAGTGGTACCTACAAGTAAGTACCGACGCAGAGTCTAAGGTTCAAGAGGAAGACTCTGTTCCCTTCATCAGTGAAGTGTACACCATCTCCTCTATAAATGTCTTGCATGTCGTAACGCAAGTTGTTGTGGTAAATGGAACCCATACCATAGTCTCGGAGGAAAGCAGAAACAGATTTGTTGACGTGCTTTCTTGCTTTGTCAATCTGCGGACAAAAATGATTGGACCAGTTCCATTTTTGCCTTTGGCATATGTTAGAATACACAAAGGCAGTTTTAGGGAAAAGTGAAAACAGTTGTGCAAAGGTCTCCTTCATAAGCATTTCCAGACCTACTCCAGTCAAAGTGCCTAGGTCATTGCCACCACAGTGCACTATTATGAGGTCAGGGTGTTGGATTTGCATGAAGGATTTCACCAATGGCATCAATTGGTGCCACTTTAACCCTCTCTGACCAATCCATTTAATGTCTACATTTGGCAAAGCAAGGTCTCTCACCATACCTGTTTTCTCTGCATACTTTTCACTCCAGAAGACATAGCTGTGCCCTACAATCCACACTGTGAACATCTTCAAAGGAGATCTGGATGCACTCCGGAGGTGTATTTCAGTAGAAAGGGAAAAAGAAATGAAAGACAGTTTGGAAATGGAGGCATACATATTTTTTTAAAATAAAAAGAACTCATTGGCTGTTTCATACCATTCTACACTAAAAACTAGGCTGTACGTATCAATTTATAGAAGCATGTTTTGTATTGGTACAGAAAAATGTGTTACCAAAGAACATTACTATGGATTTGCTGTTAGGTTAGAAAAGTCAAGCACTCTTGCTCTTTGAAAATGAAACATTGTGTGGTGAACTTCTGACCTGACTTCACACAGCAGTGTTCCATGAGCTGTTGCTATGGTAGCAGGCAGAAGTCAAGTTGGGGGAAGGGTACTAGGCAGAAGTCAAGTTGGGGGAAGGGTACTTTTGGAAAAGGGTTGGTTTTCAACCAATAGAAATGTGTGATTACATTTGAAAAAAAGGGGGAAGCACTGAGATTTGAAATTAACATGTATATGTGTGGAAAAAGAGAGGGAAACATTGCCATTATCTGGTTTTGCTGAGAGGAGAGAGGTGTACAGAACAGAGATCCTGGCTCTGATAATCTGCTGTTTGAGTGCCACATTTCTTTCACAACTAACTAATTTTAAAGGTGAGTTATGAGTTTGAGAGGGGATGTATGTGGTAAATTAAGAAATGAATAATAGAATTGGGATTCCTTTTGTTGAAGTTGTGTTTATCATTTTGTGTTTTGGGAGAAATTTAAATGTAAGGAACATGTAAAATATTATGGACTATGTTTTTACCATAAATTAAGGTGTACTGGTATAAATGAGGAATACTTTTAGGGTTTGAGGTTGCAGTCAGTAATGCAAATACATTCAGCATCACTAAGGCTGGTTGCCCTTGCTGGAGTGTAGTCATTCACCCAGGTTACACATGTTCCTGGTCTCAAAAAGCTGTTTGGACATGTGCTGTTTTCAGAATCTGAAAAGTGGATTGAAAATGTGTCAGACTGTAAAAGTACTTATCACTTGTCAAAAAAAGAGTAGTAAGTGTGCTTTCAAATTGGCAAAGAAATTTCGTTTTCTGACTAATATCAAACCATGACTCTGTGTGCAAAGAGGAATTATAGACAGAGATTTATTGCGTATTACTCTGGTAATTTTACATTTGCATTAGTAGGAAAGGGGCAGCTATTTTTCTGCAGAAGCAGATTCTTAGCACACACCCAGCTGCTTATCCTGTAGAATCATGCATAGTATTCACAACCGAGTGGGGTTTGAGGTTGCAGTCAGTAATGCAAATACATTCAGCTTCACTAAGGCTGGTTGCCCTTGCTGGAGTGTAGTCATTCACCCAGGTTACACATGTTCCTGGTCTCAAAAAGCTGTTTGGACATGTGCTGTTTTCAGAATCTGAAAAGTGGATTTAAAATGTGTCAGACTGTAAAAGTACTTATCACTTGCCAAAAAAAGAGTAGTAAGTGTGCTTTCAAATTGGCAAAGAAATTTCGTTTTCTGCCTAATATCAAACCATGACTCTGTGTGCAAAGAGGAATTATAGACAGAGATTTATTGCGTATTACTCTGGTAATTTTACATTTGCATTAGTAGGAAAGGGGCAGCTCTTTTTCTGCAGAAGCAGACTCTTAGCACACACCCAGCTGCTTATCCTGTAGAATCATGCACAGTATTCACAACCGAGTGGGGTTTGAGGTTGCAGTCAGTAATGCAAATACATTCAGCATCACTAAGGCTGGTTGCCCTTGCTAGAGTGTAGTCATTCACCCAGGTTACACATGTTCCTGGTCTCAAAAAGCTGTTTGGACATGTGCTGTTTTCAGAATCTGAAAAGTGGATTCAAAATGTGTCAGACTGTAAAAGTACTTATCACTTGCCAAAAAAAGAGTAGTAAGTGTGCTTTCAAATTGGCAAAGAAATTTCGTTTTCTGCCTAATATCAAACCATGACTCTGTGTGCAAAGAGGAATTATAGACAGAGATTTATTGCGTATTACTCAGGTAATTTTACATTTGCATTAGTAGGAAAGGGGCAGCTATTTTTCTGCAGAAGCAGACTCTTAGCACACACCCAGCTGCTTATCTTGTAGAATCATGCACAGTATTCACAACCGAGTGGGGTTTGAGGTTGCAGTCAGTAATGCAAATACATTCAGCTTCACTAAGGCTGGTTGCCCTTGCTGGAGTGTAGTCATTCACCCAGGTTACACATGTTCCTGGTCTGAAAAAGCTGTTTGGACATGTGCTGTTTTCAGAATCTGAAAAGTGGATTCAAAATGTGTCAGACTGTAAAAGTACTTATCACTTGTCAAAAAAAGAGTAGTAAGTGTGCTTTCAAATTGGCAAAGAAATTTCGTTTTCTGACTAATATCAAACCATGACTCTGTGTGCAAAGAGGAATTATAGACAGAGATTTATTGCGTATTACTCTGGTAATTTTACATTTGCATTAGTAGGAAAGGGGCAGCTATTTTTCTGCAGAAGCAGACTCTTAGCACACACCCAGCTGCTTACCCTGTAGAATCATGCACAGTATTCACAACCGAGTGGGGTTTGAGGTTGCAGTCAGTAATGCAAATACATTCAGCATCACTAAGGCTGGTTGCCCTTGCTGGAGTGTAGTCATTCACCCAGGTTACACATGTTCCTGGTCTCAAAAAGCTGTTTGGACATGTGCTGTTTTCAGAATCTGAAAAGTGGATTCAAAATGTGTCAGACTGTAAAAGTACTTATCACTTGTCAAAAAAAGAGTAGTAAGTGTGCTTTCAAATTGGCAAAGAAATTTCGTTTTCTGACTAATATCAAACCATGACTCTGTGTGCAAAGAGGAATTCTAGACAGAGATTTATTGCGTATTACTCTGGTAATTTTACATTTGCATTAGTAGGAAAGGGGCAGCTATTTTTCTGCAGAAGCAGACTCTTAGCACACACCCAGCTGCTTATCCTGTAGAATCATGCATAGTATTCACAACCGAGTGGGGTTTGAGGTTGCAGTCAGTAATGCAAATACATTCAGCTTCACTAAGGCTGGTTGCCCTTGCTGGAGTGTAGTCATTCACCCAGGTTACACATGTTCCTGGTCTCAAAAAGCTGTTTGGACATGTGCTGTTTTCAGAATCTGAAAAGTGGATTTAAAATGTGTCAGACTGTAAAAGTACTTATCACTTGCCAAAAAAAGAGTAGTAAGTGTGCTTTCAAATTGGCAAAGAAATTTCGTTTTCTGCCTAATATCAAACCATGACTCTGTGTGCAAAGAGGAATTATAGACAGAGATTTATTGCGTATTACTCTGGTAATTTTACATTTGCATTAGTAGGAAAGGGGCAGCTATTTTTCTGCAGAAGCAGACTCTTAGCACACACCCAGCTGCTTATCCTGTAGAATCATGCACAGTATTCACAACCGAGTGGGGTTTGAGGTTGCAGTCAGTAATGCAAATACATTCAGCATCACTAAGGCTGGTTGCCCTTGCTAGAGTGTAGTCATTCACCCAGGTTACACATGTTCCTGGTCTCAAAAAGCTGTTTGGACATGTGCTGTTTTCAGAATCTGAAAAGTGGATTCAAAATGTGTCAGACTGTAAAAGTACTTATCACTTGCCAAAAAAAGAGTAGTAAGTGTGCTTTCAAATTGGCAAAGAAATTTCGTTTTCTGCCTAATATCAAACCATGACTCTGTCTGCAAAGAGGAATTATAGACAGAGATTTATTGCGTATTACTCAGGTAATTTTACATTTGCATTAGTAGGAAAGGGGCAGCTATTTTTCTGCAGAAGCAGACTCTTAGCACACACCCAGCTGCTCATCTTGTAGAATCATGCACAGTATTCACAACCGAGTGGGGTTTGAGGTTGCAGTCAGTAATGCAAATACATTCAGCTTCACTAAGGCTGGTTGCCCTTGCTGGAGTGTAGTCATTCACCCAGGTAACACATGTTCCTGGTCTGAAAAAGCTGTTTGGACATGTGCTGTTTTCAGAATCTGAAAAGTGGATTCAAAATGTGTCAGACTGTAAAAGTACTTATCACTTGTCAAAAAAAGAGTAGTAAGTGTGCTTTCAAATTGGCAAAGAAATTTCGTTTTCTGACTAATATCAAACCATGACTCTGTGTGCAAAGAGGAATTATAGACAGAGATTTATTGCGTATTACTCTGGTAATTTTACATTTGCATTAGTAGGAAAGGGGCAGCTATTTTTCTGCAGAAGCAGACTCTTAGCACACACCCAGCTGCTTATCCTGTAGAATCATGCACAGTATTCACAACCGAGTGGGGTTTGAGGTTGCAGTCAGTAATGCAAATACATTCAGCATCACTAAGGCCGGTTGCCCTTGCTGGAGTGTAGTCATTCACCCAGGTTACACATGTTCCTGGTCTCAAAAAGCTGTTTGGACATGTGCTGTTTTCAGAATCTGAAAAGTGGATTCAAAATGTGTCAGACTGTAAAAGTACTTATCACTTGCCAAAAAAAGAGTAGTAAGTGTGCTTTCAAATTGGCAAAGAAATTTCGTTTTCTGACTAATATCAAACCATGACTCTGTGTGCAAAGAGGAATTATAGACAGAGATTTATTGCGTATTACTCTGGTAATTTTACATTTGCATTAGTAGGAAAGGGGCAGCTATTTTTCTGCAGAAGCAGACTCTTAGCACACAGCCAGCTGCTTATCCTGTAGAATCATGCATAGTATTTACAACCGAGTGGGGTTTGAGGTTGCAGTCAGTAATGCAAATACATTCAGCATCACTAAGGCTGTTTTCCCTTGCTGGAGTGTAGTCAGTCACCCAGGTTACACATGTTCCTGGTCTCAAAAAGCTGTTTGGACATGTGCTGTTTTCAGAATCTGAAAAGTGGATTGAAAATTTGTCAGACTGTAAAAGTACTTATCACTTGTCATAAAAAGAGTAGTAAGTGTGCTTTCAAATTGGCAAAGAAATTTCGTTTTCTGACTAATATCAAACCATGACTCTGTGTGCACACAGGAATTGTTTTTAGATATTTAATTTGTGATGGTGTTATTGTGATTTTCACTTGTAGGGAAGGGGTACATAGTATTTTAAGATTTGAAAAGATCATAAAAAATATAGTAATATATTTAAATAAAATAAAGGATTGTTTTTTTTAGTTTTTTTCAGATATTGATGAAGAGCAGTGAACAAAATTTAAGATGCCTACAAAATCCAGACTAAGGAAAAACCACAAAAAAAATCTATATTTGAAGACAACTGGAGGACCTAAGTTAGTTGGAGATGCTCATGTTGGGAAAAAGTGAAAGTCTTCTGGTAAGCAGACAAAAGATTTTTTAAACAATATCTTCAAAAAAAGGAAAAATGTACAAAATGTCTGTACTGGAAAGAATGTTTTAAATAGAAAACAACAGGAAAAAATTGAGCATTTAGTTAATGCAAATATACCTTCAGAAACAATAAAGATTAACTTAAAAAGAAAAACAGCGTTTAAAGAGATTCGTAGAAAAATGTTTCAGAGAAGAGTTATGTCCAATTTAATAAAGGATGTGAAGAAATATAAGAAAAAAGCTAAATTTTATAAGAGAAAAAAAGAAATTGAAGCCATTGTAGCAAAGGCATTAGAATTAAAAAGGAAACTATTCATTTTAATTTTGAACAGGATGCGTACATTAGATAAAATGGTCAATGTACTGAAATCACAAAGCAAAAGGAAAAGACTAGTGAAAAGAACAAACTTTTGTAAAGTGTTTTTAGGAGAATGGATGCATAGTTCAAGTAGTGAACCTTTTTTTAATGAAGAGAGTTATCTTCAAAGTAATAGTTTGCTGCATGCAGTTGACACCAGAGGTCGTGCTTATGAAGTGAAAAATGGTTGTATAATGGAGAAGGAGAAAATGGTTCCAAGAGATGAGGAACAAGTGATGGCGGATGAGGCTATGGGGAGACGTCCTAAAGCCCCAGTGTATACTTGGAATTGTAGTAGTATTTGCACTGTGCGTCAGGAATCTATTGATAAATTTCGAGAGTTTCTAAGAGAATATAGTAAAAAAAGTGTTAAACAGAAGATTAAGGTGCTTCAAAGTCTAGATCCATGCAGAGTTAGAGAGAATACTGGTTTGCAGGGACATTCTCTGGCTTGTCTATCTAGAAAAGTGTGTAAAAGTGTTTTTCATCATTTTAGGATGCTGGCTGTTCATCATACTGAAATGAGAAAGTTTGTGAGACGATTGTATTTTGCTAAAAGTCCAGCAATAAAGTTAGATGAATTGAATAGGGCGCTGTTCCGTGGATCGGTATCAGATGTAGAGAAGGTTACTGATGAAATTCAGTTTTGTTACTTTGGTCCAGAACAAGAAAGTGCAGAAAAGGACACATTAAATGAGGAAGAAGTGGAAGAGAATGTAGAACCCTCTGTAAGTAAGAAATGTATTGATCACATAACAACATTTGCAATAATCTCTAATGAAAGACCAAATATTACTTGTATTTGTTGCCGCAGAACTCATTATAAAAAACAAACCAGGAATGTTGATCTCTACAGAAAAAGTGAAAATGAAGATAATTATAAGTGGAAGGATTTTGCCACATATATATTTCTTGAAAATTGTTTTGATTTGGGTGAAGATCAGCGTATTTGTAAATACTGTTATAATAAGTTAGAAGAAAATAGAATGCCGACCAGAGCTGTACATAATAATTTAGAATTGGATGCTATTCCTGCTGAACTTTCTGAATTAAATACATATGAGTCTATACTTATTCAATGTGTTCATCCGTTCCAGACCATAGTACGTATGGAGCCCAAAACTGGTAAATTACCTCCTTCAGATTTATTGAGAGGTATAAAAGGTAGAGTGGTGTATTTGCCCTTGGATTTGAAAAAAAATATGGAAACTATTGATGCAGATACTTTGGAAACTGAACCATTAGTAATTCTGGTTAATGGTGTACCTACAAAGAATAAGAAGATTTGGCAGGAGCTGGTAGATGTACGGAAAGTACAAAGAGCAAATTTGTATTTGAAAAGGAATAACAAATGGTATGAATCAATTTATATAGAAGAAGAAGAAGAAGATTTACAAGAAGACACAGAAACACCAACTGGACAAATTGAAAAAGTGGACAAGTCAAAGGAAGAAGAAATTTATGAACATTTTAGCATACATCCTCTTCATTCAAAAGAAGTTATGGGAGACACTATTGATCTGTTTCAGATGACGAAAGCAAAAGGAACTCCCGTGAGTGTATGGGAGGAGAGCTTGGAAGCTCGATGTTTTCCCCAGCTGTTTCCTACAGGAAAAGGAGGACGATACGATGAACGTCCAGAACAGATTCCAGCTTCTGAGTATTGGACTACAAGACTATATGCAGAAGATCCAAGATTTCGACAAAGTATTCCTTATTTGTTCCATCTTTTATTTGAAAGCGACTTGTCTGCATTGTCTTATGCTGTAAATCACATTTTAAAAAGTGGAGTACATTTACAAAATGTGTCTGCTAAGGATTTTATGGAGAAAGTGCAGCACCGAGATGATCATTTGGAAACACAACTGATCAATCTGATGGCTTGTCAGCGTGGGACAAATGAATATTGGTACCGACGCCATGGTGAATTAAAATGCATGTTACGGAATTTAGGAACACCAACATGGTTCCTTACCCTAAGCTGTGCTGAGTACGCTTGGGATGATTTACTGGATTTTCTACGAGAGGCAAATTCAAACATTAAAAACATCGAATACAAGACAGCAGGAGAACTGTGCTCATTGGATCCGGTTAATGTTTGCAGATATTTCAATCATAGATTTGAGGCTATGATGTCCTTCATCTGCAATAAAAAAAATCCACCTCTTGGAGAAGTTGTGGATTTCTTTTGGAGAAAAGAGTACCAGGCAAGAGGTGCTCCTCATATTCATATGCTGTTGTGGATCAAGGATGCCCCAAAGTTTGGAACAGATACTGATGAAGCAGTGTTATCTTTTATTGAAGAATATGCAACATGTGCTATACCAAAAAGCACAGAAGAGATAAAGTTAAAAGAGCAAGTTTTACGTTTCCAAAGTCATCGGTGTGGAAAATACTGTCGACGGAAGTACAAGACGAAAGATAAATTCTACACTAAATGTCGATTTGGATTTCCTAGACCTGTTCTTTCAAAAGGAAGAGTAAACAGTTTTATGTCAGCTGTGAGACATACTATTACAAGAAAATCACCTAAGAATACCTACAACCTAAAAAGAAAAGAAGAATCAAAAAATATAAATGACTACAACCCAGTCATTTTATCCATGTGGAATGCTAACATGGATATACAGTATGTAGCTGACAATTCCATTGCTGTTGCTCGATATGTAACGTCTTACATTACGAAATCAGAAAAAACTGAATTGAAAGAAATGTGGGAAGAGATTTCTCACGAGAAGACTGTCAGTAAGAAGCTGTACAGTTTCAGTTTAAAGATGTTATCGCATCGAGAAATTGGATCCTACGAATGTTCAGATAGGTTATCTTCTGCAAGTCTCTACTCAAAATCAAGAAGAAGAATTTGGGCAAGTTTAGGCCTTGCAGCAATGAGAAATCGGGTACTGAAATCTGTTGGAGAAATTGAATATTTGACCGAGAATGACCCAGAAAGTACAGATATTTTGAAATCAAACATGTTGGACACATATTACCCAAAGAGAAGTGTTCATCTAGAGAACATGTGTCTCTATGAAGTGCTGCAGAACTACATTTATTCACGGAAAGCCACAGAAGACATCAATAATGGAAAATATAAAGTCATTGGAGAGGAAGGATGTTTGGTGAAGCAAACAAAAGGAAGTTTGATAAATCACCGGAAGCTGAGTTGCGACACTACTGACAAAAAGGAATTTTACTACTTGGCTCTTTTACAGCTGTTTAAACCATGGCGTTCAGAGGACGAACTACTGGGAGAATTTCAAAGCTATGAAGATTCCTTTAATGCTTGCAAAGACAGCATAGAATGCAGTACTTTCACAAATTATGTGCAAATGTTAAATGAAGAAATTGAACAGGAAACTACAATTGCAGCTGAAAGAGCTAGAGACAGTTCTCAAGACAGCCAAAGTTCTGGAACACTCAGTCAAGATCCCCTAGGACAACCAATAGTTGAAAATGAAGCTGCAATAGCAATGACTGAAGTGGAAACGGCTATGAATCAAGCTCAAGAAGAATTTATAGACTTACCAAATTTGGAAAGACAACTGAATGAAGAGCAGCAACATATTTATGAAGAGATCACAAACAAAATTGATCACGGATTACTACATGAAAAAAAAGAGTGCTCATGCACATCATTTCAACCAATCAGGATGTATGTAAGCGGACAAGCTGGAACTGGAAAAAGTTTCTTAATAAAAGTCATCAGAAGTTACCTACAGCAAAAAACAGATTCAACTTTGTCTTGTGTGGTTACTGCTCCAACTGGGTTAGCAGCATATAACATAAAAGGAATCACCTTACATCGTTTGCTAATGTTACCAGTGGAGCATGAGAACAAAATACAATACCACAAGCTAACTGGAGAAGCATGCTTGGAAGTTTCAAGAGTATTGAAGAAGATGCAAGTTCTCATTATTGATGAGGTGAGCATGGTATCAAACTTAATGCTTGCCTTTGTGCATTTAAGAATGCAGCAAATTCTAAGGACAGACTATGACGTGTTATTTGGTGGAAAACATGTCATAGTTTTTGGGGATCTTCTACAGCTTACTCCAGTTAAAGGACAACCAGTGTTTAATACTGTGACACATGAAGACACAAAGAAGTCATTGGGAAGCATTGGTAATGCAAATATTTGGTCCTTCTTTGAGTACAAGGAACTTACTACTAATATGAGGCACGCAAACAATGAAGAATATGGAAGTATTCTGAAAGATATCAGAATTGGACTACTCACTGAAGATTGCACGAAAGCATTACAGAGTCGGTTGCTACATAATTTATTCCCAAAGGAAGAAATAGTTGCAGAAAAAATATACAAGAACATTGCAGAAAAGAAAAGTGTAATCTGCTTAATGCCAACTCTACGTGAATGCTCAATATTCAATGAGGAACTTTTGAAATTGGAAAAGGAAGAGATTAGGAAATTGGAAGCAGTGGACAAAATTCAGCATGAAAGAATTACTATTACATTAACAGGCAAACTGAAAAATAAATTGGATTCACTAGAGAAGAACATTTCCAAAACTGCTGGATTCGAAAAAAATCTATATGTTTGCATGAACTGTAGAGTATTTTTAAGAAGAAATTTGGATGTTGAAAAAGATTTAGTGAATGGAGCTATGGGAAGAGTTGTGGGTTTTATTAATTTCCAGAAAAAAGATGGAATTGAATGTTTAAAAATAAAATTTGATCAGATAGAAGAAGTTATAGACATTTGTCGTTGTACAGTTCGTTTCATGCTTGTGAAAGACTTATATGTACGTAGGAAACAGTTTCCGTTTTCTCTAGCATATGCTGTAACTATTCACAAGTCTCAAGGATTGACTGTAGATTGTGCTTTTGTAAACATTGGTTCAACTGTGTTCAAAGAAGGTATGGCTTATGTTGCTTTGTCACGAGTGAAAACATTATCTGGTTTATTTATGATAGACTTTGATGACTCAAAAGTTAGTGCTGATGCAAATTGTGTAAAGGAGTATAATAGATTAAGAAGAACCTATGCTCCTCATTTAGGTCAGTATCCTGTGTTGGAAAAACGTGTTGTTTCTCGAAAAAGGAGAATTGAGAATATCTATAATGAGGATGTAGAGAGGAGAAAAAAAAGAGGAGTGATGTAATTGCAAGCAAAAAGAAAAAGGAAAATGTTGAAGAGGTTGTAGGTTGTCATTTTGAAAATAGCTCTGGTGTCAACTGCTACGCTAATGTAGTGCTGAATGTTGTATTTTATCTGGAAAGTTTGCAAGAGCAGATAATAGTAAATCAGAGAAAAAGATTCTGTTCTGAGTTGAGTCTCCTTTTTGAAAAGCTGAGTAATGATAAAACTAAAATAGAAAGTGCTACTGAAATTAGAAAACTTTTAGATGTATGTTCAGGACGAACACAGTTTTCTCAAAATGTACAGCAAGACGCACAGGAATTCTTGATGTATTTTCTTCAGGTACTGGAAGAAGAAGGGGTACACATTGAAAATATGTTTGGTCTCTCTTATAAATGGGAACATAGTTGTGAAAACTCTTTCAATACATGTGGCTCTAATGTTGATTCTGAAAGGTTTATTTATTTAACATTGCCAGAGAGTAAAACAGTCACTTTTGCTAAATTAGTTAAAGATGCTAATCATAGCATGGAATGCAGTGAGTGTAAATCAGACATGTTTTCAACGTTAATTTTAAAGGAATTCGGACAGTATGCAATTTTAATGATGCAACGATGTAGAGCTGATGGTTCAAAATTGGATACTTTAATAAAGAAGTTTATAGGACAGCAATTATCAATTTCAGGAAAAACTTTTGTAACAGTTGCAATAATTTTCCATGAAGGACCTACTGTAACTTCAGGACATTACACAGTTTATCTTAAATGTGAAAAAGGCTGGACACTGTGTAATGATTCCCAATTGATTTTCAAGCAACGTTTGCCTTTTGATTTAGCAAATTCCTATCTAATCTTCCTGAAACCTAAATTTTAGAGAGAATTGGCAAGATCTGTACAAAACAATTTTACCATTTTATTGGATTACCATTGGAATTTTCAAATAAAAAGATTTTTCAAATTACCATTTGGCCAAAAGGAAAGGTAACCAATTGTATTGTGGACTTATTTAATTCCTAATGAATCTTTCGGAAACCAAAAATTTAGAGAGAATCGGTAACATCTGTACAATTTAAATTTTGGAATTTTATTGGATTACCATTGGAAATTTAATCAAAAAAGATTTTTAAAATTACCATTTGGCCTAAAGGAAAGGTAACCAATTGTATTGTGGACTTATTTAATTACTAATTAATCTTTTGGAAACCAAAATTGTAGAGAAAATCAGTAACATCTGTACAATTTAAATTTTGGAATTTTATTGGATTACCATTGCAAATTTAATCAAAAAAGAATTTTAAAATTACCATTTCGCCTAAAGGAAAGGTAACCAGATGTATTGTGGAGTTATTTGAGATGTATTATTTTTGTGATTATGCTTCTGTATCAAAATTGTCAGACGGTATTTTAAAGAAAAAGTTTTTGTTATTAGATGATATTTTTTTTGAATATTTTGCATTTCTATAATGTTATGTTTAAGTGAAAAGAGATTCTGGGCTTTTTTAAAACAATCTTTGAGATTGTTATTTTTTTTTTGCCCGCTGTTAAGTGATGAATGCAATTGCTTTCACGATTAATAGTGAAATGCAATATATTCTGAAAACAGCAAAAAAATGGCAAAAAATTGTTTTTGGAAAATATGTAAATACCTGTACTGTATTATATAATGTTTTATTAAATATTAATACTTTTTTCTTTTTTTTCAGATTGAGAAAGAAAATTTTCGAAAAAAAACCCAACATTTTTACAAGCAATTCCAATTAAATATAAATTGATATTTAAATTGTTGGGTGGGTCAGGTAAGTCAGAAATTAGATGGTCCCTTTCTTCCACTTCTCCTCAAACAGATTTTCAGTATTTCGTTATTAATCCCTCAAAGACCTTGTAATGTGGTAATTGTTTTTTAGTGTTTCTAAAAAAAAAAAAAAAAAATACGCTTACCATACGCGTACGGTAAAAAAAAAAAAAAAGTTTTTAAGAAAAAATAAAAAAAAGTTGAGAGGTAAGGTTGGCTCTTAAAAGAGCCGTTGTGTTCATGCAGGGACAGAGGAAAGGAAGAATGGGACTATTAGCTGGTAGGACAAATGTGCTGGTCTATTTTGTTGTTAATTAGGGGAACACTGGTCTCCCTATGAACAATTAGACCATGGCAATTTGAGCACCGCATTGTAACCCTCGCAAATCGATGGTTAGTTTCCACAGGATCAGAAAAAGGTGAATCTGCCCCCACAGATGAAGGGCTCAGCTGAGCTGCCGAAGATGGACTCGGCTGAGCTGCTGTGGATGTGCTTGGTCGACTTACTGAAGGGTTTCCTCCAGTATGTCGAGCATGTGTCCTAGGGTGTACATCCTCAAGGTGTCGTAACATAGTGTGATTCCCGAAGGAATACTTCTTGTTAGGATTACCTCTTGAAAGTACACGCTGGCACAGCTTGCAAGTCACTAATGCAGCATTCACTTTTTTCTCACCCTCAGGAAAAGTAAAATACTCCCATATAAAATAGCTCTTCTGTTTCCTCCTTCTCTGCCTGATGGTGGTGCTGCTAGCCTCACTCTCAGAAGTGGAGTGCTGGTCTGCCATCGTATCCCAAAGACAACTCAGCTCCTTCTCCTAAGGGATCACAAGCAGAAATGAGGGGAATGGGTGTGGTGTAGGAGAGTTCTAGAAATGAAACTACTTTAAACCAATTAAAAGTTTTGTTTCTTGATCACATGACCCACTGTGCGCGTACGTTACGCTTACGTTACGCTTACGGAGCGCTTACGGTAAAAGTACGCATGCGCGTATAAAAGACACGCGCACGTGCGCATGCGCATAACAAGCACGCCGCAACACTTCCGCGTAACGTGCGCGTGTAGCGTATGCGCTTACGCGCCGCGTACGCAGTACGCACGGCTACGTAAATTGCGTAACCATACGCAAAAAGAGTAAAACTATTACGCACATTACGCAAACCGTACGCTTACCGTAAGCTTACCGTACGCGCACGTAAAAAAAATAAAAAAAATAAATAAAAAAAATGGAAAAAAAGAATCACTATGTTATAGTAATATATCTTTCCTGTTTGGCAAAAAAAAAATGAGAAAAAATAATATATTGCAGAATTTTTTAAAATTAAGCATAGTGTTTTTAGAGAATTAAAAGTAAAAAAAAAATTGTAAAAAACCTTGCAAATAAAAAAAAAAATCACATGTTTAAAATAAGAATTTGTATTAAAAAAAACATACAAAATAACTGAAAAAAACATTGGTTTCACACACGTTATAGGTAAGAATTAGCATTTAAAAAACCATACAAATTCACAGAAAAAAACATGGGTTTCACACACGTTATAGTTAGGAATTAGCATTTAAAACACCTTGCAAATTCAGTGAAAAAACCATGGGTTTCACACACGTTATAGTTAGGAATTAGCATTTAAAAAACCTTGCAAATTCAGTGAAAAAACCATAGGTTTCACACACGTTATAGTTAGCTGGACATTTTACTCGTAAAAAACCAATGAAATTCCCCCGTTATAGTTAGTTAAGCTAACTATAACTCGCGCACCCGCAATCCACTGCTGATGACGTCACATATTACATCACTCATGACATGGTCAGTGACATCACTCATGACATCACTGATGACATCTCAAATGACATCACTGATGACATCACTGATGACATCATCCATTGAGTATCTGTTTCTTAACAATTTTAATATGTTTAATATATATAGAGAAAGGCCTGTTGAAGAATGAGTGGGTGTGCAAGTGTGTAAATGGATGATTTTCTGTGGTGCATAACATTATTCTTTAAGTAAGTCATTAAATGTATCTTACTGCAGAGTAGCGACTAAACTGTGTAAATGTGTTTATGTATCTGTATGTTGGTGTATAAGTGGCTGCATGGTTTTGTGAACAGCTATATGAGTCTCTATATGGGTAATTGATTGGTTGTCTGAGTATCAGTATGGGTTCATGAGTGTTTGTGTGGGTAGGGTGTGTGTCACTCTATGCATAGATGTGTGAGTTGTGATTCTATGGGTGAATGGTTTTAGGAGTGCATCTGTGATGGACTGTATGGTTGAGCGAGTGTATGTATGGGTGTGTTAGGGATTGAATATATATTTCAGTAGTACATTTGTGACTAACTACATATGTGAAAGGCAGTATATGTGCGTGTAAGAGTATATAAGTGAGTAGATATGAGAGTGTATGATTGTGAAAGTGACTGTATGGATGAGTGTATGCTTGTATCAATGATTCTATAAGAGTGTAAGAATGTGATACTATTTTTATGAGTAAGTGAACTTGAGTGTGTTTTACTGCATAGGTGAGAAAATGGGAGTGTGATTATTTGCATGACTGAGTTGGTGTAACAGTAGCTCTATGGATACTTGTTAGTGTGTGAGTATCTATATAAGTGTTGAAATGTATATTATAGTTTGTATGGGGTGACTGTAAGTATGAGTGACTTTACAGGTGAGCAAGTGGAGGTATATGAAGACCAAAGAGTTAATAAGTGGGTATGTAATGATTGGTATTGCAGTACATATGGTTTTGAGATTGGAACTGTTAAATTTTTACTCGGTGTATCAAAGGTTATATTATGGTGTAAGAAGATGTGGTAATTTTTCTCATGGATGACGTCATCAGTGATGTCATCAGTGATGTCATTTGAGATGTCATCAGTGATGTCATGAGTGATGTCACTGACCATGTCATGAGTGATGTAATATGTGACGTCATCAGCAGTGGATTGCGGGTGCGCGAGTTATAGTTAGCTTAACTAACTATAACGGGGGAATTTCATTGGTTTTTTACGAGTAAAATGTCCAGCTAACTATAACGTGTGTGAAACCTATGGTTTTTTCACTGAATATATATATATATATATAACATATTTGAGCTTTACAGAAACACACAGTCACTGGATGATGTCATCAGTGATGTCATTTGAGATGTCATTAGTGATGTCACTGACCGTGTCATGAATAATGTACTATGTGAAATCATGAGCAGTGCATTGCTCGGGCGCGAGTTCTAGTTAGCTCAACTAACTATAACGGCTGAATTTCACTGATTGTGCATGAGTGAAATCTTCAACTAACTAGAACGTCACTGAAACCTTTTTTTCATTGAATATATATATATATATATATTATCTACTGGCGGTCGCCAGTAGATAGTTATAGTTAGGACCGTGTTTCCATAGGAAATCCGCAACATTCTATTTGGAATAACTTTAGCGCCGGTTGACAAATCCTCGTGAAATTTTCAAAATAGGTGGGGCGCTCCGCTCCGCTCCTACCCTGAAAGTCTCGGGGGGATTCGTCAAGCGGAGGCTGAGAAAAAAGGGGTGTCCCAAAACGCGTTTTCCCCATGCAATTTTCCATAGGGACCTTTAGTCCAAGGTACAGCCCGAACGGCTGAACAGAATTACTTGAAATTTGGCAGAGAGGTAGTCCTCAGGTCAGGGAAGTGCCTTTTGCAGGTCTGGTGTCAATCTGTTCAGTAGTTCCTGAGAAAATCAAAAGTAAAATCATATATGAGTGTGGACGCAATGACATCAATCTCATTAGCTACCCCGCCTGGGTACAAAATGTGTTTTGCGAACCGTGAAGGGGGGAAAAGAGGGGGGGGGGTGGCTGTTATTTTTAGAGATTCCTGGGAGCTTGTGTCCTCTGCCCCGCTTCTTGTGGCTGGTATTGAAGGTCTACACTTTTGCTTCCAGATTAACCCTGCTTTTGCTTTAGCCGGCATTCTTATTTATAGACCGCCTGCATGTACAGCGACCGCCCTGCTGTCCTTATGTGATCTGATTACCCAACAATCAGTAGTCTATTCTAACTTTTTGGCTCTGGGCGATTTCAATCTTCATACTGATAACCCAGATTGCGTCCAAGCGTCGCAATTTGTGGCCTCTTTAGAGGGGGCTAACCTTGTACAAGGGGTGCTCTCCCCAACACATACTGCAGGACACACCTTGGACCTTATTTTTTCTAATCTTAATAACATTGTAATAAGGCCCCCACTGCCACTGACCTGGTCGGACCACTTCCTAGTCCCGTTCTATATTACTCTCCCGATTGCTAAACTGGCCAATAGCATCCAGGCCGTGCATAAAAGAGACTGGAAAAAACTGTCTGCAGAATCCTTAAGCCCCAGACTGAGAGATAGTTATCCCCAGCTGTCTCAGGACCCCAATTCTGATGCAGCCTCGCTACATCAATGGATTGCGGACGCAGTAGAGGCTGTTGCACCAATCAGAACAGTGAATCCCGCTAGAAGCTCCCCCTCGGCCCCATGGTTCTCTGCCATATTGAAGGAACAAAAAAGTACATGCAAAAAGCTTGAACGCCAATGGAGAGTAGCCTACTGCGACCTAGCTAAAGCAGTTTATAAAAAAGCGACTAAAGAATTTCATAAGGCTTTAAAAATGGCTAGACGGAACTATCTTGTTGCTCGCATCCAGAATGCAGATCACTCCTGTACAGAAGTTTTTAAAGTAGTCCAATCTTTTTTTAAACCTAAGGCAAGTGAGCTGCAGGTCTTAGCGTCCGTTGAACAATGTGAAAATATTGCCAGTTATTTTGATGACAAAATCTCTAGGGTTTATGACTTCTTTACCCCCTCTGAGGTCACTGTGAAACTGGACACTCCAGTAGATGATGGTAAGTGGGTAACGCTCTCAAACTTCAGCCAGATTTCTCATCAAGAGGCTTTAGGGGAGCTACAAAAATGTAGGTCGGGTGCGCCAGATGATCCGTGCCCGCCAACATTTTGGAAAATGCTAGCCCCTTCCTTGACCGAGGGCCTTCTTCACATTTGGAATACCTCTCTAGAGACAGGTATTTTCCCCGACTCATGGAAACATGCAACTCTTCTCCCCTTGAAGAAGAAAGTAAACGGTGATCCGGGGGACCTCAGTAACTTGAGGCCTATCTCCCTGCTCCCGGCACCGGGAAAGATGTTAGAGAAATTGGTTCAGCGTCAACTGACCTCTTTTTTAGAGCGGAATCAGGCTTTTCACGATACCCAATCTGGTTTTCGGGCGGGTTTTAGCACTGAGACCGCTCTCCTTGAGGTGGCAGAGTCGGTAAAATGGACATTGGATACAGGAGCTTCGGCGTTGCTGGTGCTCCTGGACCTGTCCGCGGCGTTTGATACTGTGGACCATGCCATCCTAATTCAGAGATTACAAGATGCAGGGCTTGGCGGGACGGTGCTAGCCTGGGTAAAATCTTACCTAAGCGGGCGGTCCCAGAAAGTGGCTTTACAATCCTATGTATCTAGACCTAAGCAAATCAGGTGCGGCGTTCCACAGGGCTCTGCCCTTAGCCCCCTGTTGTTTAATGTCTATCTAGCACCGCTTTTCACCCTTATTGCCAACTGGGGGGTCAAAGCGATTTCTTACGCCGATGACACCCAGCTGATCTTTCCATTTAAGGAGCGGACGGCAGACACTTTCAGGAATTTTAAGGGCTGCTTACAAGACATTGCTCGTTGGATGAATGCAAATAAATTAAAGCTCAATGCCGGTAAAACCGAAGTTTTGTATTTTGGCAAAGGAGTAGCTCCTGATCCGGGACTGTGGTGGCCATTAGAGATGGGGGTACCACCTATCCCTAGCTCGTGTGCTAGGAATTTAGGTGTGAAATGGGAGACGAATCTCTCATTCTCGGCTCATTTTAAACAGGTGTCTTCTGGCTGTTTTAGCACTTTGAAAAATCTGCGAAAAATCCTCCATTTTCTACCGGAGGGCTGCCGGAAATCCATAGTACATGCAAATAGTCTATATCTTGGTCTACCCAAATATGCCATTGGTCGCCTCCAGATGATTCAGAATGCGGCTGCGAGACTGGTGTTACGAATTCCTTTTAAACACCATGTCTCTCCGTATTTACAGAAGCTCCATTGGTTGAAGGTGGAGAAACGAATCCAATTCAAGGCCTTGACCCTGGCATATCGGGATCTTAAGGGAAATTGCTCGCAATATCTAAAGCAAAGAGTGTGTTTATATAAACAAACTCGGGTGCTACGATCAAATTCCCAGACTTTGCTGCAAATCCCTCGTTTTGAGAAGGTTCGCCAGGGAGGGAGGACCTTCACAGTGGGTGCTGCATCACTGTGGAATACCCTACCAGAACCTTTGCGGCAGGCACATACTGAATCCAGTTTTAGGAAAGCACTAAAAACTTGGCTTTTCTAGGCTCTCTCTCACGCTGGCTGCAACTCTGCTGTGCTTTAGCGCCGGGACACTCCTATTTGGGGTAGCTGTTGCGCTCTATAAAATGCTAATAATAATAATAATAATAATATATATATGTGGGCGGAGCCTAACCACACATCTCATCCTGAGATCTGATTGGCTGTCAGCACTTCATCCAAGAAGTGTTGGCAGCCATCTTGGGACCAATATACATGATAGCACCTCATTAAAAAGCATTGCAGTTAATAGAAGGTTTTAAGACTTTAGTTACATTATAAATCATTTGTTGATGGTACCATACTCATTTTAGGAATTGTGGTATGTTCTAAGGTGATTTCACCATGTGAAAAAGCCTTCTACTGGGATATCATGATTGAGAGAAAAATATTTTCTCATGCTTTTCCCACAGAGGTTTGGAAGGTGATCTATAAGCTAAACTGAGAGCTTATTTTCTGTAAATTCACATTATCTTTCTCAGTCATGTGAGAATGAAGTCTGACATTCTCAGTAAAACATGTACATCCAACAAGGGCAGAGACTGTCAGTTGATTCCTTTGTGTTCTACTGCAGCTTCCCAGAGTGTTCCAAAGAACAACTAGAGCGCTAACAGTCCTACTTATGATAAACATATGGCACACCTGAAGCCATCTTGCTTGGATTAAAGTGGTAACTCTTAAAACATTTAATTTAAAAAGGAACAAAATGAGGAGGTTCATTTTTCCATAAAAAGTATGATTAGTGCTGCAGAAAGAAAAATTAGGGCACATTTTGAGTGACTTCTCAAATCCTCTTCTATTTCATTAAAAAATTCTGACATGCAGACTGAAACATGCACTTTCAATACCAGCAGCAGTTTTCCCTGGTGAGCAGTAGCTTTACTACAGTGATCTAATGAGCAAAAAGAGTGCTAACATTCTGAATTTATGGCAAATGTGTGACACATCTGAATGCCTTCTTGATGGAATCAAAGTAAAAGACTGAAAGTATTTCCTACTGAGGAGACTGCAGTAAATGAGGAAATTAGGAAACTTCATAACAAATAAGTCCCCCAAGATGACCACCAGAGACAAAAGAGCCCAAATGTAGCCCAAATATCACCCAGATGTAGCCCAAGTATAGCCCAATGACAGAATGTCCCAGAGTGTTCTTAAAAACAACTAGAGCGCTTACTGTCTTCATTATGACAAAAGTATGGCACACCTGAAGCCATCTTGATTGGAATAAACTGGTAACACTTAAAACATTTAATTTAAAAAGGAACACAATGAGGGGGTTCATTTTGCCATAGAAATTATGATTAATGCTGAAGAAAGAAAATGAGGGCACATTTTGAGTGACTTCTCAAATCCTCTTCTATTTCATTAAAAAATTCTGACATGCAGACTGAAACATGCACTTTTAATACCAGGAGCAGACTTCCATGGTGAACAGTAGTTTTACTACAGTGATCTAATGAGCAACTAGAGTGCTAACATTCAGAATTTATGGCAAATGTGTGACATATCTGAATACCTTCATGATGGAATCAAAGTAAAAAACTGAAAGCATTTCCTACTGAGGAGACTGCAGTACATGAGGAAATTAGGAAACTTCATAACAAATAAATCTCCCAAGATGGCCACCGGAGACAAAAGAGCCCAAATGTAGCCCAAAATCACCCAGATGTAGCCCAAATATAGCCCAATGACAGAAGTGTGCAAAACACTTATTATTTTGTGTTTTTGCAGTGTTATATAGTGCAGACTTGTCAGGTATTGGAGTGCTTTACATGAGCATTGGTTAAATCACACAAGAACAAATTCATTTTGGTTGTAGACATGGGGAGACTAAGTGATTTGACCAGAATCACAGAATGTCGAGCTGAAGCAGAAACTCCAACCTGGTTCCCCAGTTGCAAAGTCTGCAGTTCTGGAAGTAACACCACAGCATCTCCCCTAAGTGCAACATTTAATCAAGTGGTCAACTGGATAAAAAATCATAAAGATAACAAATAATTTAAAAGTGCTTTGTCGCTATTTGAAAACTCAGAAAATATGTCCTTATTTTAGTCTTTTAGAGCACTAACCATAATTTTGATGCCAATAAGACCCTCTCATATATGTAATTTCTAAAGGAAATGCTCTAGGTATTACAGTTTTGATTACATCAAGATGACGTCAGGCGTTCCACACTTTTGTAATAAATATAGAATGTTAGCAATCTAGTTGTTCATTAGGACACTGTTGAGAGGCAGAGGCCAGGGGCACGGACTCTGAAAATTGAAGGCAGGTAGGAGGGTGCAAAGGCAACAATTTAACCACACTGAGCAGGCAGGAAGGGCCGTGGCAGCACAACAGACTATGGAGGGCAGTGGAAAGGGGGGCAGGGGCAACAAACCAACAATACAGGACTTGCAAGAGAGGCTGTGGCAATGTAATAGACCATTGTGGGCAGAAGGAAGAGGCAATGGTAGTACAACCATACATGCCAACAGACCCGATTCAGCCAGGAAACGTCCAATGTTTTTAAGCTCAAAGGGGCTTTCTTTGATCTGTCTCCTGTCTACAATCTCCTCTTTTTCAATGTAACTCAAAGGGGAAAATCAATACCCCAGTTTTTTTTCAAAATCTCCCTCTTACCAAGTTCAAAATGTTCGCAAGTATGGTACATTGGATCATGGAAGGAAATGGGGTACGGACATGGACTTGGATAACAGAGGACAGGAGGGACATGGAGAGGTGCACCAAACTGACCCTGCAGGGCAGGCATCAGGGTTTGCAGCAGCACAATACACCACACAGGGCATGCGGGACGGGAGTGCAGCACAACAATCCATAGAAAGCAAGAGGGAGGGGACAGGACCATGCACATGGACAACAGAGAACAGATGGGCAAGAGGCAATGGTAGCTAGCTGATCATAATGGACAGACAGGAGAGAAAGTTGCAGCATAACAGACCATAAAGGGCAGGAGGGACGGATCAGGGGCATTACAATGGAACAGACAAGCCAGGAGGGAGGGAGTAGGGGTCTGCACATGTAAACAGAGGGCTGGGGGCAAGGGGGCAGGACAGGAGCAGCAAGATAGCCATGGAGGTCAGGCAGGATGGGCACTAGAAGCAAGACACACCATGAAGAGCAACACTGAGACTGTGATGGCATACACACAGACCATGGAGGGAAGGTGGGAGGGGGTCAGGGGCAGCTAACTGACCACACAGGGAAGGTGGGAGGGGCCATGGCAGCACAGAAGACCATGCATGGCAAGTGGGAGGGTTAGTGGCAGCACAACGGCTATGATGGGCAAGAAGGAGGGTGCAGGGGCATGCACAAAGGACGATGGAGGATAGAAGGGAGGGTCAGGACCTGTGCACAGACAAGAAAGTTCAGGGGAAGGGGCCTCACAACAGACCGCACGGGGCAGGCAGGAGGAGCAGTTGCAGCACAACAGACCAGGGAGGGCAGAAGGGTGTGGCAGTACAATGGACCATGTAGGACAGGAGGAAGAGGATAGGGGCATGGCATGTGGACAGGCAGGGTGGAGGTGGCAGGGACAGGTTACAGTCATCTGACAATGCTAGGCAGGTGGGAGGGGAGTGGCAGCTCAACAGAACACTCAGAGTAGATAGGAGTGGCAGGTCCATGGAACATGGTGGGCAAAAAGGATGGAGCAGGGGCATGCACAAAGACATCGGAGGGCAGGGGGAAGGAGAATAGGGGCAGCAAGCTAAGCACAGAGTTTAAGCAGGAGGTCAATGATGGGGCATATAATTGGGCAATGGAGGGCAGGAGGAGTGCACTGGTACATCATACTAAATTGAGGGCAGTGGCAGCACTTCAGACCATGCATGGCAGGAGGGAGGAGGCTAGTCCATGGATTCACACAACAGAGGATAGGGAGGAGGGGGATGGGGCAGCAAGCTAACTGTTCAGAGAAGGCGGGTATTAGGAACTTTATTGTTTTTAAAACATGTGTCTGTGCGAACTACTTAAAATATGAACAAGTATGCAGCATAATCTCACTTTTATTCAGGAAGAAGAGGACGTTTGTGACTGTGACTCCGGGCTCACTTGGCAGAAACACCCCCTGACCCTCCACCCCCTATCGCAAAATGTAATGCCCGTGAAAAGGGTAGGTGAACACAGTGTTATATAGAACATAGTCCTGAGAGCACGATTGAAAATGAAAACTAGATATAGTGTATGGTATAAACTATGCACCAAAAAGTGTGATATAAGATGAACCGGGCGTGAAATATAATATGCAATACATTGTGCACAATTACAGATTCATTGGAGAGCGCGAGATAGCACAGGCACTAGCGCGTGCTATGCGATATAAGCCTTGGAGTGTAATATGCACAGGGCAGTGTTCTGTAACCTAACTAGTCTCTAAAGTTGTAATATAAAATATGTGCTGGGGAGTGTAACGTTGCATATGCACTGTGACAAAGATATGGATCCCAGATTGTAATATGTATGGCATAGCACTGTGCGTTACAACATAGGCATCGAGGAAGGCACGTTAGATGGGGCAATATAACCTGTGCGAAGACAAGTGTGGCATGACATATTCACGGGGTGGTGTTACAGTGCACATGGGCTAGAGAGTGTCATAGCATATGCACTAGCTAGTGGAATACAACACAGAGGTGTGTGGCACTCAGCAGGCAATGGTGGGTGTAACACAGCATTGGGCTCTGCCAGGAGCGCGCTGTGACTCTCAAGTGATGTTTGTCCCCTTTCCAGAGAGTAAAATAAAAAGTATTACACATCCGGCAGTGGATGTGTGTTTTATTAACCGTGAGGGGGGTTTCTTGCATAGTTTTTGTCGAATTTTTGTCGAATCCCCTTTGAATGGCTTGGTGTGCATGTGTATTAAATGTGCCCGTCAATAGCTACCCATGTTTGTATAAATAAACGACAAGGGTGTCTACCGGGATTAGGCACGGTAGGGCATCAGACATGTCAGAGCTTCACTTGTGGTGTAAATACATTCCACGTGGATTCATTGTATGCATAGTCGCCTTTTAATAAATATCACGCAAATCGTCATGGTGATAGGTACGTACGGTTTGTCCAGCATGTCCTAGGTGTGTCTATAAATATATATTTTTTAAAAATAATAAAAAACAGTGGCCGGCCCTGGGGATTGGGGTCAAAAAAATATAATTAGGAGACAGGCCCTGGGGGATGGGGTCATCAGGGCCAATAAATTAGAATAAGAAGGGGAACCACACAGCCCCCCTTCTTAAAAAATTAAAATAAATAAAAGACTGGCATCGTGCCGGAGGCCACGCCCCCTCCTTGCAGCACTCTGCAAATGCGCCCCCTGGCAAATTGTAAGTTGGGGAATTAATTCCTCTTCAATACTGAGGGTCCCTGAGGGCCAACTAGCCCAACAGGCATCTCCAGTATGCGCCAGGGAGCTGCGCTGCAGACAGGTGTTCTGAGGCCAAGCGCCTTTTTACACCTCTCTGCAACGCAGCTCTGTGGCGCTTACTGGAGGTACCTAGTGGTCTAGTTTGACCCTAGGGACCCTTAGGATTCAAGGGGACTTAATCTCTCAACTTAGAACAGCCACAGGGCGCGTTTACACAGTGGTGAAGGGAGGGGACGGGGCCTGAGGTGACGTGTGCAAACACGCACTATGGCACGTTTTAAATTGGGGATATAATTTCCCTTCAATACTGAGGGCCCCTGGGGGCTAACTAGCCCACCAAGTGCCTCCAGTAAGCGCCACTGAGCTGCATTGCAGAGAGGTGGTCCAGGCCGTGCCACTTTTTACACCTCTCTGCAACGCAGCTCTGTGGCACTTACTGGAGGTACCTAGTGGGCTAGTTGGACCCTAGGGACCCTCAGGATTCAAATGAACTTAATCTCCCATCTAAAAACGAACACAGGGCGTCTTTACACAGTGGTGAAGGGAGGGGACGGGGCCTGAGTTAACGTGTGCAAAAACTCCCTGTGGCCTGTTTTAAGAGGTAGTTTTAATCCTCCTGCCCTATTATATACTAGGGGCTTACAGAGGAGGTCATGCTAATCACAGGGGGACCCCAACGCATAATGTTCCCTAGTGTATGTAGGTGTTTTCACTGTATTCTAAGTGTCTTTTAACATAGCACTGGCTCTAGGACTGGTTAGTCAGACTCAGTTACCACCAGTATCCGTCTGAAAAAGTTGAGGGTACAGGATGATTTTGCAAAAAGGCTTCTTTCTGCTCTTCTTTTTGTTCTTTCTGCACGTTATCCTTCTTCCTGCACTTTTCTTCGTCTTTGAGGACTTCTGTTGCTTCTTTCTGCACTTCTTTTTTTTCTTTCTGTGCATTCTTTCTTCTTTCTTCACATGTCCTATCTCTGTAGGCATAGTTAGAAATTAGCATTTAAAAAACCTTTGAAATTCACAGAAAAAACCATAGGTTTCAAGCACGCTATAGTTAGGAATTAGCATTTAAAAAACCTCAGAAATTCACTGAAAAAACCATAGGTTTCAGGGGTGTTATAGTTAGCTGGACTTTTCACTTGTACAAAACCATTGAAATTCCCCCGTTATAGTTAGTTCAGCTGACTATAACTCGCGCGCCCGCAATGCACTGCTGATGACGTCACATATTACATCACTCATGACATGGTCAGTGACATCACTCATGACATCACTGATGACATCTCAAATGACATCACTGATGACATCACTGATGACATCATCCTTGTGATAGAGTGGCAGAACTCCTCTCACCCTAATATAACCTTTGATACACACATTCAAAAATAGAGACTAAAATTTTCAAAACAATGGACATACCAATACCAGTTACAACAACCTCTTCAGTAATTCTAAGATCCACATACACATACACTCATTCACCAACAGTCCTATACAGTCACTCATACATGTACTCACTCATCATATGTACTCATACACCTATACATCCTGTTACACAATGCCACTCATCCATAGAATTACTCACACACATAGTCACTCATGCTAATAAAGAATCAAACATACATTTACTTGCATATACAGTTATACACACACCACCACACTTACTTCTACGGAAACTTACACATACTTAGTCTTTTAAACAATCACTTATAGAAACACATACTTATTCATACAGGAACTCTTTCAATCTCTCATATACTCACTTATATACACCAATAGTCACATATACTAGTTTAAAACATATGTAGTTACTCATAAAGACACTATTGAGACAGTCATTCACTCACTAACACACCCATGCACACACTCATCCACCCATACAGTCCTACACACATGCTGTCTTCAACACATACAAACAGTGAGTCACTCATTCATGCACCTATGCACTACGTAATACCCCCCACCGAACCATACAGACACTCAGACACTCATACTGATACTCCAAAAACCAACTAATAACCTATATAGACACTCATGTAGCTACTCACCATCCCAAGCAGCCACTTATACACAAAGTGAGAGACTGATACAGATATTTACATATTTAAACATTACTCACTAAGCCATGTATTCACTAAGATACACTTAATCAGTCAGTTATACAATCAATTTTTCAAAAAGAAATCATCCATTTAGACACTTATATACCCATTTATTCTTCCATCGACCTTAAGATATACATATATAAAACATATTTAATTTTTAATTTTCAGAAAAACACACATTCACTGGATGATGTCATCAGTGATGTCATCAGTGATGTCATTTGAGATGTCATCAGTGATGTCATGAGTGATGTCACTGACCATGTCATGAGTGATGTAATATGTGACGTCATCAGCAGTGCATTGCGGGCGCGCGAGTTACAGTTAGCTGAACTAACTATAACGGGGGAATTTCAATGGTTTTGTACAAGTGAAAAGTCCAGCTAACTATAACACCCCTGAAACCTATGGTTTTTTCAGTGAATTTCTGAGGTTTTTTAAATGCTAATTCCTAACTATAACGTGCTTGAAACCTATGGTTTTTTCTGTGAATATATATTATATATATATATATTCACTGAAAAAACCATAGGTTTCAGGGGTGTTATAGTTAGCTGGACTTTTCACTTGTACAAAACCATTGAAATTCCCCCGTTATAGTTAGTTCAGCTAACAATAACTCGCGCGCCCGCAATGCACTGCTGATGACGTCACATATTACATCACTCATGACATGGTCAGTGACATCACTCATGACATCACTGATGACATCTCAAATGACATCACTGATGACATTACTGATGACATCATCCAGTGAATGTGTGTTTTTCTGAAAATTAAATATGTTTTATATATGTATTTCTCAAGGTCGATGGAAGAATAAATGGGTATATAAGTGTCTAAATGGATGATTTGTTTTTGAAAAATTGATTGTGTAACTGACTGATTAAGTGTATCATAGTGAATACATGGCTTAGTGAGTAATGTTTAAATATGTAAATATCTGTATCAGTCTCTCACTTTGTGTATAAGTGGCTGCATGGGTTGGTGAGTAGCTACATGGGTGTCTATATAGGTTATTAGTTGTTTTTTTGAGTATCAGTCTGAGTGTCTGCATGGTTCGGTGGGGGGTATTACGTAGTGCATAGGTGCATGAATGAGTGACTCACTGTTTGTATGTGTTGAACACAGCATGTGTGCAGGACTGTATGGGTGGATGAGTGTGTGTATGGGTGTGTTAGTGAGTGAATGACTGTCTCAATAGTGTCTTTATGAGTAACTACATATGTTTTAAACTAGTATATGTGACTATTGGTGTATATATGTGAGTATATGTGAGAGTGAGAGATTGAAAGAGTTCCTGTATGAATAAGTATGTGTTTCTATAAGTGATTGTTTAAAAGACTAAGTATGTGTAAGTTTCCGTAGAAGTAAGTATGGTGGTGTGTGTATAACTGTATATGCAAGTAAATGTATGTTTGATTCTTTATTAGCATGAGTGACTATGTGTGTGAGTAACTCTATGGATGAGTGGCATTGTGTAACAGGATGTATAGGTGTATGAGTACATATGATGAGTGAGTACATGTATGAGTGACTGTATAGGACTGTTGGTGAATGAGTGGATGTGTATGTGGATCTTAGAATTACTGAAGAGGTTGTTGTAACTGGTATTGGTATGTCCATTGTTTTGAAAATTTTAGTCTCTATTTTTGAATGTGTGTATCAAAGGTTATATTAGGGTGAGAGGAGGGCTGCCACTCTATCACAAGGATGATGTCATCAGTGATGTCATCAGTGATGTCATTTGAGATGTCATCAGTGATGTCATGAGTGATGTCACTGACCATGTCATGAGTGATGTAATATGTGACGTCATCAGCAGTGCATTGCGGGCGCGCGAGTTATAGTTAGCTGAACTAACTATAACGGGGGAATTTCAATGGTTTTGTACAAGTGAAAAGTCCAGCTAACTATAACAACCCTGAAACCTATGGTTTTTTCAGTGAATTTCTGAGGTTTTTTAAATGCTAATTCCTAACTATAACGTGCCTGAAACCTATGGTTTTTTCTGTGAATTTCAAAGGTTTTTTAAATGCTAATTTCTAACTATGCCTACAGAGATAGGACATGTGAAGAAAGAAGAAAAAATGCACAGAAAGAAACAAAAGAAGTGCAGAAAGAAGCAACAGAAGTCCTCAAATACGAAGATAAGTGCAGGAAGAAGGATAACGTGCAGAAAGAACAAAAAGAAGAGCAGAAAGAAGCCTTGTTGCAAAATCATCCTGTACCCTCAACTTTTTCAGACGGATACTGGTGGTAACTGAGTCTGACTAACCAGTCCTAGAGCCAGTGCTATGTTAAAAGACACTTAGAATACAGTGAAAACACCTACATACACTAGGGAACATTATGCGTTGGGGTCCCCCTGTGATTAGCATGACCTCCTCTGTAAGCCCCTAGTATATAATAGGGCATGGGGATTAAAACTACCTCTTAAAACAGGCCACAGGGCGTTTTTGCACACGTTAACTCAGGCCCCGTCCCCTCCATTCACCACTGTGTAAACACGCCCTGTGTCCATTTTTAGTTGGGAGATTAAGTTCATTTGAATCCTGAGGGTCCCTAGGGTCCAACTAGCCCACTAGGTACCTCCAGTAAGTGCCACACAGCTGCGTTGCAGAGAGGTGTAAAAAGTGGCACGGCCTGGACCACCTCTCTGCAATGCAGCTCAGTGGCGCTTACTGGAAGCACTTGGTGGGCTAGTTAGCCCCCAGGGGCCCTCAGTATTGAAGGGAAATTATATCCCCAATTTAAAACGTGCCATAATGCGTGTTTGCACACGTCACCTCAGGCCCCGTCCCCTCCATTCACCCCTGTGTAAACGCGCCCTGTGGCTGTTCTAAGTTGAGAGATTAAGTCCCCTTGAATCCTAAGGGTCCCTAGGGTCAAACTAGACCACTAGGTACCTCCAGTAAGCGCCACAGAGCTGCGTTGCAGAGAGGTGTAAAAAGGGGCTTGGCCTCAGAACACCTGGCTGCAGCGCAGCTCCCTGGCGCATACTGGAGATGCCTGTTGGGGGCGCGTTTGCAGAGTGCTGCACGGAGGGGGCATGGCCTCCGGCACGATGCCAGTCTTTTATTTATTTTAGTTTTTTAAGAAGGGGGGCTGTTTGGTTCCCCTTCTTATTCTAATTTATTGGCCCTGATGACCCCATCCCCCAGGGCCAGTCTCATAATTATATTTTTTTGACCCCAATCCCCAGGGCCGGCCACTGTTTTTTATTATTTTTAAAAAATATATATTTATAGACACACCTAGGACATGCTGGACAAACCGTACGTACCTATCACCATGACGATTTGCGTGATATTCATTAAAAGGCGACTATGCATGCAATGAATCCACGTGGAATGTATTTACACCACTAGTGAAGCTCTGACATGTCTGATGCCCTACCGTGCCTAATCCTGGTAGACACCCTTGTCGTTTATTTATACAAACATGGGTAGCTATGGACGGGCACATTTAATACACATGCACACCAAGCCATTCAAAGGGGATTCGACAAAAATTCGACCAAAACTATGCAAGAAACCCCCCTCACGGTTAATAAAACACACATCCACTGCCGGATGTGTAATACTTTTTATTTTACTCTCTGGAAAGGGGACGAACATCACTTGAGAGTCACAGCGTGCTCCTGACAGAGCCCAATGCTGTGTTACACCCACCATTGCCTGCCGAGTGCCACACACCTCTGTGTTGTATTCCACTAGCTAGTGCATATGCTATGACACTCTCTAGCCCATGTGCACTGTAACACCACCCCGTGAATATGTCATGCCACACTTGTCTTCACACGGGTTATATTGCCCCATCTAACGTGCCTTTCTCGATGCCTATGTTATAACGCACAGTGCTATGCCATACATATTACAATCTGGGATCCATATCTTTGTCACAGTGCATATGCAACGTTACACTCCCCAGCACATATTTTATATTACAACTTTAGAGACTAGTTAGGTTACACAACACTGCCCTGTGCATATTACACTCCAAGGCGCATATCGCATAGCACGCGCTAGTGCCTGTGCTATCTCGCGCTCTCCAATGAATCTGTCATTGCGCACAATGTATTGCATATTATATTTCACGCCCAGTTCATCTTATATCACACTTTTTGGTGCATAGTTTATACCATACACTATATCTAGTTTTCATTTTCAATCGTGCTCTCAGGACTATGTTCTATATAACACTGTGTTCACCTACCCTTTTCACGGGCATTACATTTTGCGATAGGGGGTGGAGGGTCAATGTTTCTGCCAAGTGAGCCCGGAGTCACAGTCACAAACGTCCTCTTCTTCCTGAATAAAAGTGAGATTATGCTGCATACTTGTTCATATTTTAAGTAGTTCGCACAGACACAATGTTTTAAAAACAATAAAGTTCCTAATACCCGCCTTCTCTGAACAGTTAGCTTGCTGCCCCATCCCCTTCCTCCCTATCCTCTGTTGTGTGAATCCATGGACTAGCCTCCTCCCTCCTGCCATGCATGGTCTGATGTGCTGCCACTGCCCTCAATTTAGTATGATGTACCAGTCCACTCCTCCTGCCCTCCATTGCCCAATTCTATGCCCCATCATTGACCTCCTGCTTAAACTCTGTGCTTAGCTTGCTGCCCCTATTCTCCTTCCCCCTGCCCTTTGATGTCTTTGTGCATGCCCCTGCTCCATCCTTTTTGCCCACCATGTCCCATGGACCTGCCACTCCTATCTACTCTGAGTGTTCTGTTGAGCTGCCACTCCCCTCCCACCTGCCTAGCATTGTCAGATGACTGTAACCTGTCCCTGCCACCTCCACCCTGCCTGTCCACATGCCATGCCCCTATCCTCTTCCTCCTGTCCTACATGGTCCATTGTACTGCCACACCCTTCTGCCCTCCCTGGTCTGTTGTGCTGCAACTGCTCCTCCTGCCTGCCCCGTGTGGTCTGTTGTGAGGTCCCTTCCCCTGAACTTTCTTGTCTGTGCACAGGTCCTGACCCTCCCTTCTATCCTCCATCGTCCTTTGTGCATGCCCCTCCACCCTCCTTCTTGCCCATCATAGCCATTGTGCTGCCACTAACCCTCCCACTTGCCATGCATGGTCTTCTGTGCTGCCATGGCCCCTCCCACCTTCCCTGTGTGGTCAGTTAGCTGCCCCTGACCCCCTCCCACCTTCCCTCCATGGTCTGTGTGTATGCCATCACAGTCTCACTGTTGCTCTTCATGGTGTATACTCAAAAGAGGAGTTTAAGAGGGAAAATCACCCAGGCCACCCTCCACTCAATCAATAATAGACACTACAAGACCTGGAGATATCAAGCACTATATCACAATACATGGGATTGGGAGAGGGGCAATATAAACAATTATTATACCCTCAGAAGTAGTTCATGTCATGAACTATCAATACCAACCCAAGTGCTTCCAAATTTAACATTTAAAACAACCCGTCATGTGCAGAACAATCCAACAAAAGCATAAGTCAGAAAAAATGTGTGAAGAATGAGAAAGCATCTCACGTGCGCAACACCAGAGGAGCTGCTGGCTGGTACTCGCCAGTGTGCTCACGAGTTTCTCATCATCGATGACTTTCTCATGAAAAGAGTGTAAAAGGAATTGTATAAAAGAATTTATACACCAAGGGAGGTATATTAGGCAGCCCAAAAAACCAAAAGAAAAATTCTCGGAAAAAGAAAGACCCGTGTGGTCTTACAAATAAGATTAGGTGTGACCCACGTCTGTATTCTGACCCGTTTTATTCCACTCTGTGAGTCACCCCAAGGTTAAAAACACGGTCATGTTCAAAAACCACATTTATGAATGGCCAACATGTTTCATTGCCTACTTAACTTGGCGGCAAATTCATCAGGGCGTCAAGGGACTGCAATCACCTCCCTGGAATAAATCTGTTGACAAACAGAAATCGCTCGTGAAAGCCAAGGGCCCATATACCAGCTCTCACGGAGTCAGTATATTAAATGAGCACTGTCTGTTGCTCTATTGGTCCTGATGCCCACACACATCCGTTATTTTGTGGTGCTTAGACCGTCATCGTACGGTAGAAGAGCTCACTCGGTAACTCATTCCCGGAACTCTTCATGGTGTGTCTTGCTTCTAGTGCCCATCCTGCCTGACCTCCTTGGCTATCTTGCTGCTCCTGCCCTGCCCCCTTGCCCCCAGCCCTACTCCCTCCCTCCTGGCTTGTCTGTTCCATTGTAATGCCCCTGATCCGTCCCTTCTGCCCTTTATGGTCTGTTATGCTGCAGCTTTCTCTCCTGTCTGTCCATTATGGTCAGCTAGCTACCATTGCCTCTTGCCCCTCTGTTCTCTGTTGTCCATGTGCATGGTCCTGTCCCCTCCCTCTTGCTTTCTATGGATTGTTGTGCTGCACTCCCGTCCTGCATGCCCTGTGTGGTGTATTGTGCTGCTGCAAACCCTGATGCCTGCCCTGCAGGGTCAGTTTGGTGCACCTCTCCATGTCCCTCCTGTCCTCTGTTATCCAAGTCCATGTCCCTATCCCATTTCCTTCCATGATCCAATGTACCATACTTGCGAACATTTTGAACTTGGTAAGAGGGAGATTTTGAAAAAAAACTGGGGTATTGATTTTCCCCTTTGAGTTACATTGAAAAAGAGGATATTGTAGACAGGAGACAGATCAAATAAAGCCCATTTGAGCTTAAAAACATTGGACGTTTCCTGGCTGAATCGGGTCTGCTGGCATGTATGGTTGTACTACCATTGCCTCTTCCTTCTGCCCACAATGGTCTATTACATTTCCACAGCCTTGAAGGAGGGTAGATTTTGTATCACAGGGGGCCCCTGGCCCGTTCTGTCCACACCTGAAGTATGAGACCCTTGTCCTTGCCCTGCCAGCTGCATTTGTAGGCCGTATTAAATTGACCAGCGGGTCCTGTGTTGCTATATAATTATCCTGAGACATCCTTACCACTCAGCCAGCATAAAACCCCTGTGTAGGCCCTTCTGTTCAATATGTAGGCCTCTTTGTTAAATTGACCATAGCTCTGCAATTTTAGTGTATAGCAGTCTGAAGGCAGGTCTGCGAGGCCTTCTGATCCAAACTAGTAGCCCCCACCCTACCCGAGTGCTCCGTGCTCGGTATCAAAGTTCAACATCCCCCTGAAGCTGTCGACATACAGTAGGCTGCATCCTGGACTGGTACTTGCTTCCTGGGCAGGTTTCCCGCTTTTAAGGAAGTGGCAACCGCAGAGCGTCAAGTTAGGAGAACTGAGGAGATTTTATACATGAATATATTGAATTCCCGTACAATACCCATTATTTTCTGCTTGCTCTATGGAACTTACGATAAGCGATTGGCCTGAGAGACTGACCTTTTCACCCAGTCCATTGTCAGCATTAAGTGGGTAAATGACGAAATGTCTGGTAAAATCTGCAGACGAAGCTTTTGGGTAGCATACGTAGGTAGATGTAGCGTGCAAAGGAGCCCACAAAATGATATAAAAAGGGAGCACCCACAGATATCGACGGACTACCTCGCCGTCTGTATGTAGGTTAACAGGCAGTGCAGGTTTTCCCCAAGAGCTGGGAGCTCTTGTCTTCCTTTGCTTAAAATGTCTTGCTCTGCTTTGCTTGAAGTATCTTATTCTATTTTACCTATATGAAATGTCATGTTATGTTTAACCATTGTTCTCTTTACTTTTGCATTTAAAAGATTTTGTATTGTAATTGCAGGAATGCTTGCTCTAAGAGTAAACGTGAGTGTTCCTAGGTAACATTTTCCTTGGTGTAACTTGTTTCTCATGATGCATTTATAGATGTGTTTTCTCTCTCTCTCTGTCAGTACATTAATTGAGATACAGAGAATATTATGACAGCTGTATGATTATCTGGATTCTGTATTTTGTACTTTATGTCTCTGTTCTGCGGTTTCTTTGAAGTTGCATCTTCTCATTAAACTGCCATTGTATTCTGCCTCCAATTCCATGTCTCATATGTCTGTTTTCTTCATTTTTGGAGCAAGCGTTCCTAGGCACCCCGGCTCAAATTAAGGTGCCCCTTTTGTCCCTGACTCACTCTCCTGCTCAGTTCTGTGGTGGCTCCCGGGGATCTGGGGACCGCCCCTAGCTTCCTTGACCCGTAATAGATCTTCCCTCCAACAGCCTCTCTTGCAAGTCCTGTATTGTTGGTTTGTTGCCCCTGCCCCCCTTTCCACTGCCCTCCATAGTCTGTTGTGCTTCCACGGCCCTTCCTGCCTGCTCAGTGTGGTTAAATTGTTGCCTTTGCACCCTCCTACCTGCCTTCAATTTTCAGAGTCCGTGCCCCTGGCCTCTGCCTCTCAACAGTATCCTAATGAACAACTAGATTGCTAACATTCTATATTTATTACAAAAGTGTGGAACGCCTGACATCATCTTGATGTAATCAAAACTGTAATACCTAGAGCATTTCCTTTAGAAATTACATATATGAGAGGGTCTTATTGGCATCAAAATTATGGTTAGTGCTCTAAAAGACTAAAATAAGGACATATTTTCTGAGTTTTCAAATAGCGACAAAGCACTTTTACATTATTTGTTATCTTTATGTTTTTTTATCCAGTTGACCACTTGATTAAATGTTGCACTTAGGGGAGAGGATGTGGTGTTACTTCCAGAACTGCAGACTTTGCAACTGGGGAACCAGGTTGAAGTTTCTGCTTCAGCTCGACATTCTGTGATTCTGGTCAAATCACTTAGTCTCCCCATGTCTACAACCAAAATGAATTTGTTCTTGTGTGATGTAACCAATGCTCATGTAAAGCACTCCAATACCTGACAAGTCTGCACTATATAACACTGCAAAAACACAAAATAATAAGTGTTTTGCACACTTCTGTCATTGGGCTATATTTGGGCTACATCTGGGTGATTTTGGGCTACATTTGGGCTCTTTTGTCTCCGGTGGCCATCTTGGGAGATTTATTTGTTATGAAGTTTCCTAATTTCCTCATGTACTGCAGTCTCCTCAGTAGGAAATGCTTTCAGTTTTTTACTTTGATTCCATCATGAAGGTATTCAGATATGTCACACATTTGCCATAAATTCTGAATGTTAGCACTCTAGTTGCTCATTAGATCACTGTAGTAAAACTACTGCACCATGGAAGTCTGCTCCTGGTATTAAAAGTGCATGTTTCAGTCTGCATGTCAGAATTTTTTAATGAAATAGAAGAGGATTTGAGAAGTCACTCAAAATGTGCCCTCATTTTCTTTCTTCAGCATTAATCATAATTTCTATGGCAAAATGAACCTCCTCATTGTGTTCCTTTTTAAATTAAATGTTTTAAGTGTTACCAGTTTATTCCAATCAAGATGGCTTCAGGTGTGCCATACTTTTGTCATAATGAAGACAGTAAGCGCTCTAGTTGTTTTTAAGAACATTCTGGGACATTCTGTCATTGGGCTATACTTGGGCTACATCTGGGTGATATTTGGGCTACATTTGGGCTCTTTTGTCTCTGGTGGCCATCTTGGGAGACTTATTTGTTATGAAGTTTCCTAATTTCCTCATTTACTGCAGTCTCCTCAGTAGGAAATACTTTCAGTTTTTTACTTTGATTCCATCAAGAAGGCATTCAGATGTGTCACACATTTGCCATTAATTCAGAATGTTAGCACTCTTTTTGCTCATTAGATCACTGTAGTAAAGCTACTGCTCACCAGGGAAAACTGCTGCTGGTATTGAAAGTGCATGTTTCAGTCTGCATGTCAGAATTTTTTAATGAAATAGAAGAGGATTTGAGAAGTCACTCAAAATGTGCCCTAATTTTTCATTCTGCAGCACTAATCATGCTTTTTATGGAAAAATGAACCCCCTCATTTTGTTCCTTTTTAAATTAAATGTTTTAAGAGTTACCACTTTAATCCAAGCAAGATGGCTTCAGGTGTGCCATACGTTTATCATAAGTAGGACTGTTAGCGCTCTAGTAGTTCTTTGGAACACTCTGGGAAGCTGCAGTAGAACACAAAGGAATCAACTGACAGTCTCTGCCCTTGTTGGATGTACATGTTTTACTGAGAATGTCAGACTTCATTCTCACATGACTGAGAAAGATAATGTGAATTTACAGAAAATAAGCTCTCAGTTTAGCCTATAGATCACCTTCCAAACCTCTGTGGTAAAAGCATGAGAAAATATTTTTCTCTCAATCATGATATCCCAGCAGAAGGCTTTTTCACATGGTGAAATCACCTTAGAACATACCACAATTCCTAAAATGAGTATGGTACCATCAACACATGATTTATAATGTAACTAAAGTCTTAAAACCTTCTATTAACTGCAATGCTTTTTAATGAGGTGCTATCATGTATATTGGTCCCAAGATGGCTGCCAACACTTCTTGGATGAAGTGCTGACAGCCAATCAGATCTCAGGATGAGATGTGTGGTTAGGCTCCGCCCACATATATATATGCTTTTAAATGCTATTTTCTCAGGAAATACTGAACAGATTTACACCAGACCTGCAAAAGGCACTTCCTTGACCTTATGGCTACCTCTCTGCCAAATTTCAAGTAATTCTGTTCAGCCGTTCGGGCTGTAGCTGTGTCTAAAAGTCCTATGGAAAAATGCATGGGGAAAACGCGTTTTGGGACCCCCCTTTTTTCTCGGCCCCTGCTTGACGAATCCCCCCGAGACTTTCAGGGTAGGAGCGGAGCGTAGCGCCCCACCTATTTTGAAAATTTCGCGAGGATTCGTCGACCGGCGCCAAAGTTATTCCAAATAGAATGTTGCGGATTTCCTATGGAAACAGGGTCCTAACTATATCTACCTACTGGCGACCGCCAGTAGGTAATATATATATAATGTGCATGCATATTAATGTTTTCTTTTTCTGAGGTCATTAGGCTTGCAGCCAATATTCTTCTACAAGCTAAAATGTATTTTGATGCACTGCATTTGCTAGAGTCTACAAAGGACTGAAAATGAGTTGTAGTGTTAAGTTTATATGTTGATGTTTTAGTTAGAAAGTGTATGCTAATACAGAAGGACAGTGTCCATTGAATAACTGTGCTGTTTATTGTGATGTTTTCATAATTCAATCTGCACAGATTTAAAATGCCCTTTAGTCTACTGGTGGAGTCTTTAAGGGTGGTTGCAAATATTATCCAGGTATGGGGAAAGGAATCAGCATAGTTCAACCGCTATAAGTCTTTTGATTCTCAAATGTGTTGCTGTGATAGACATTATGATATGTATGTTACGTTATTGATGTTTTGAGGTTTGCACACTGATGACAATATTATTTTTAGGTTCCACCCTTCAGCTCCTCATGCAGTGTCATAGGTGTTTCTGTTTGCATGCATATGCTCCATGGGAAAGTTTCCACCCTCTCCAGCCTGGTTAGGAGTTGCACTAGTACAAATGTGTTTTACATTTCTGAAAATTGTTCCCACACAATTACACAACTATTGGTTTCATACCTAGCCACAGGTCATAGACAGGGAGTGTTTGATGAAGAGAAGACCACACATGTGGTACAACGGGTGGGTCAGGGGTGCACAAAGGAGAGGAGTCATGAAACTGATTTATTTTTCATTTACCTGGTTTCTCACATATGATAATGGTTTGTTTTATAAAGGACAGTAATTTTCTGCCCAAGTACTGTCATTTTCTCCCCTTTCTGCTCTTATGAGAGACTTATCAGCCTGTGATTTGGATTTGTTAATCTTTCTGAGGGTCTTGCAATGAACTCAAGACATATTTCCGGCATGCCAGTGCTAATGTCAGCAGCAGTAGACAATACAAAGCAGCATCAAAGACAAACGTGAGAGCGAACCACAAGTCCCATTGCTGCGTGCCCCTCCACAGCTACAAATGTCCAAGAAGGTGTGGTAGCGGAGTCAAAGCAAATGGGTTGCCTGCTTTTTTATAGAAAAATCTACTAAATAGGCTTGTAGAATGTGCACAGAAAAAAGGCTTAAATAAATCTTTCTGCAGTTGTTAAAAGTAAGCTGCCATCGCAACACAAGGCTTGCTCAAGAACCACATTCAGACAACACATGATGCTCGATTAGCAACATGCACTTAGTCACACCATATTTAGAAGTGGCAGAACGTATATGTCCCTGATTGGACTGATGTTACAAATCATTTCTGATCATTTACTGTTACTAGTACATTGCATTAGTTTGGGAAGTTCCAAAATGTCTCAAAGTAGTGAGCAGCAACCCTGGCGGCAGAAAAGTTATGCTGCTGACTGAGCAAAAACAGACACTTACAGGAAAGAAGTAGGTACTAATGGATCCTCTACCTAACTAAGCAGAAGTAGTGAAATACCATTACAGTAACTGAACAAAAGCGGTGAAATACAATTACAAAAACAGTGCAATGTGGGCTAAACTAGTACAGGAAAGGAAAACCTCTAAAACTAATGGTTGAAAATACCCCAGCATGGCGAGAGCGGCTGCAAGTGGAGGACATCAGTGGCACACAAGTGGCAGCAAGGGGGACCTGGTTGCAGCAAGAGGAGCTGCTCCAAGAACCAATGATTGAGCCCCAGTGGTCTCTCCAGAGTTACTAGGCCAAACATGCAATGTCTGTATATCAGTTGGTGAGAGGTTTGTAGATATACTGGGGTCAGCTGCATCCGTGCCCTCCTCCCCACACCTATTCGCTGCTAATGATAATGGGAATGACGCTTATTTCAATAAATCTTTGATGTAGGTCTTTATCGAGTGCTTAGATGCCTCCATGGCCAATTGTGGCACATCGTCTTTTCATTCATTTCCTTCTTTTCACCACTTGAGATCTCAAGACGTGCAATGGACTCGAGGTCGACCCAGCACATGAGAAAATAGATGGCTGCCCTTCACACTTGGATTCATAGGACATTAACCAAAGGGTGCTCCAAAGGCTGCTCCCTGTCCACCAGGAAAACATTGTGGGCACTATCAGGCTTGGCCATGTTGTACTTTACCATTATCCCGAGTTTGTGAACTGCTTGGCCTAGCACAGATCAATGCAGTTAAGGGAGCTGGGATGATGACAATCAACCTGCTCGTATGCACATCCCTTATAACCTTATTAACCTTAGTGATGAGTTACTAATAAGCACAAATACATCAACACGTGGGAAGATTGCTTTGTGCAAATGTGCAAATGATATCATTAACGAGTAAGAACACTAGAGCATGTTTTATTCATGTGCGGTTTGAAAAACCATACCAGTGCATGAATAAGCTATGCTGTACATTTATAATTTATTACAATAATAATAAAACAACGCTTGCTAATTAACCTTATGCAAAGAGAATAACATGGGTGAGTGTAGAGGAGGGTAGTTTAACAGTGAAAATTGCATTTCTTTATGATTAATGGCTGTTTATCTTCGTTTATCACAGTTAATGGGAAACAGGCCTGCTTATGTTATCCAAAGCATGCGGTGAAGCTGGGGAGCATGCACTCGAGAAGCCTGTGGTATGACATGCAGTGTGCCTCGTCTGTAAGGAGTCAAGGCTGATCTCCAGAAGCAGCTGACAAGCTGCCAAGAAGAGAAGTAGAACTGTGGGACCCAGCAGCAAGCGCATCGAAAAGAAGAGTTCAATTGTTTTAATAAAGTAAAAATGTTGCGTGAATAGAATATGTCATGGGGATCAGGGGCATAGCTAGAGCCCGTGGCGCCCGGGGCCATCCCACAGACTGCCGCCCATGGCATCCGCAGCCCCGTGATCGTGCGAGGCCAAGTCTCGACTCGAATTTCGAATCTCACCCCACTGTCAAACCTCGGGCACAAATATTTCTCACATGTATCACCGGAATGCCAGCTCCACACCGGTCCACCAACCAGTGCAAGCAAATGCCAACCATCTAAACTCGCAGCCGCAGAGGGCCACGCACAGCACCCCGGGGCCACTCGCCCAACCATACCGGTGTGATTCTTCCAAATACCTCCAAACATATCCGTCAGTCTACCTGACTGTGATCTGCACGAGCGTCCCACTGGCTCTCCCAAGGTCCGCCCATCCACCATGCCATCACCCACATGCTCACCGCGGCAGCCGGAGTCCGCCAGTCAGCTCACTCCAATGAATCCACGTTATTGGCCCAAGGCAATCGAGATCCGTGCCAGGGACTCCCACACCCCGCCACAGTCTGGGCCCATCTCTCACCGCCCCGACCCATGTGCCGAACGGCCTGTGTCCCACTACACCACCAGCACAGAACAATTCCACAGGTGGGCGCAGCTACCCTCAAATCCTGCTCACTACAGCATTCAACACACCCAATGCAATGTGTCCCCTTCCCACACATCGGTCCGAGTCTCAACTGCTCCCCTATCCCAGCAAGTGTGCCACTGCGTGGCAGCCACGTCCATCCACTGGCTCCAATTCACCCAGTCACACAAATCCAAACATGTACATCATGGAACTGTTGTGAAGCATGGGCTATTATGCAGCTGTGACATAGGGTTGTTTCTGAAAGGTCTTTAGCAGGAGGTACAATCCTCTCAAATGTTTCTTGGCCTTGAAGTTCAGTAATACATATTATATAGGGCATAGCTGCCAAGGTTTAAGATTGCTTATGTGTGGCTTTTTCATAGTTTCAGTGTGACTATGAGTGACATTCAATGGCCAAATGTGTGACACTTAGGAGTGGAACTGTCTTGCGAGTAAAATAAAGTAATGCAGTCCACAGAGAAAGATAAATATCAGAAGTTACACCCATATGAGCAACGAGAAACTAAGGTCTTGAAACTACTGCAAAGCGTCTGAAATAGAAGGGTACTAACCTCTCTCTTTCATGTGTTCCATTGGTTTTAATGAGCTCCTCATACCAGTGTAGGGTGTCAGAGCACTTTACATCATACATACATTATGCAGAGACAACGAATTGTATGTGTGTAAATTAGTCTACGGAAAATGATCCATACGACAGTGAGGATTACAAGTTGTGGGAATCTCATGCTATCCATACAAGTAGGCAGTATATTTTTAAAGTGTTTGATCCGGGGAAGTACAGGCTCAGGATTTAAAACATACCTTAGTGGTTGGCTGTACTATAAAAAGAATGTATTTCCACCCCAAAAAAAACCTTTAACAACATTAGGATAATTAAAGACTGGAGGTAAAAATAACGTTTTAACATACTATGCAGTTTGAATGCAGCTCCTTGATGGGAGTTCATATGTAATTGTACTATTAGGATTGTAACTTATGAACTGCAAGTAACCCAAGGAGCTCTGTGACTAAATGCAGGAACTCACTCAGATAGACACATAAAATGCAGTTTAGTGAACTGCATGGTACTCGTTCTTTGCAGCAGGCACATTAACCCTATGCGCTACTTCATGATCAGTGAGATTCATGAACAGTGATATCTGCAAGTAGACAATATGCTGATCTTCCTTCAGCAGGAACAATTTTTACTTGTGTTATGACATTTATACCATTTCCTGAAAACATCTGGACACACAAGGAAACTTAACTTCAGTGTGGCTGGTGAAACAAAACTGCCAGTAGATAAAACTTGGCCCTGTCAGCAGGAGCATCAACAGCAGCAAGTTATTTGGCTTACCTGCGCACCTCAGAATCTTACAACTCTGTGCTGCAGCAGTCTGCTGCCTTAAGTGCCCATGAGCCGCACTGACTACAGACAGTTGCTGTGGTCCTGGACATCACGATTAAGTCTATGGCGAGATGCTCTGAGTGGTGGCACCACTGTCTTAATTTTAGAGATCTGCAGTGTATGCACCTTTTAAAGACACTCAGCAGCTCTGCTCTCAGCATCACCAGACACCTCCATTCAAACGATAGGGCAGCAGGAAGCAGCATGTATGTTGAGGTCACGGAGAACAGCCAAACTACGGTGGGCGGCAGCAATTCCAGGGGGCCCCCATATCCACTATAGCATTTGCTTAATTTCCACTTCCAGTCTTCCACAGTTGAATCGATCCTCCCGCGCGTGCAAGAAGTGAAAGTCCCTCGAGGCCCTGCCCAGACCACAGCCGGGCTAATCAAAAAAGCAAAAATTTACTACCGAGCCTGCCCCTTGTGACCACGTTGGACCAGTAGTCACTCCGGGGGCGGGACAGCAGGATGAAGCAGGGCCGTCACACTACCAATGATTGACGGCCCTGTCAAACTTACTGCATAAGCTATGCAGCGTGCTTTCACCTCATTCAGCCAGCCAATCCCCGCTGCCTGTGTGCCACTTAGTAATGATTGTCTGCGCCGGCCCAGCCTTAAATTTGCACACAATGGGACAAATATCTGCCCAAAATAAAGCCACCCGCCAAGTATGGGTTTTTCCCGCACAAATGGGAAAAATGTCACCCATTTGTGCAGGAAATAGCCCAAACTGGGAACACTGGCTGCCGCCCCCAAAATAGAGCCGACAGGGATGGACTGCCCCCACTGCCCCCCCTAGCTACGCCACTGGAACAGGATAAGCAACGTATACCCCGCTTTTGGTGTTCTGCTAATTTCTACAAGTTTGGTCTGAAATCGTGGAGTCATGTGTGACAGATTTCTCCTTCCCCACACAGGTCAACAATATGACCTAGAGTGGGTTCTTTCACCTCTCTTGCCTGCATGGAAACTGTTCAGTCATCAGTATTGTCCTCAAGATGGCCTTTTAAAGCATTCATTAAATTAATGATTTATGAATGAACGGGCATTTGTAAAGCGCACTGTTACTTCATGAGTGTCCTGGAGCTCTGCACTATTTGGCGGTCTGTCTTGACATATGGCAAGAAAATCTCAAAGACCTGAAAACTTTGCTGTCTGGCTGCTTTTGAAAGCATGTCTCGCTTGTAGGATCAAAGTGTTGCCTGCATTGATACCACTTCACTGGTTGCCAGTCGAATGAAGGACTGGATTAAAAACTCTCTGTCTGGTTCATAGGAAATAACATAAGAATTAGCCTGACAACCTTTCTACACTATGCCTCCCTTACAATCCAACCAGAGGCCTAACATTGTCTTGCCAACGACCTTTGTCACTGATGCAAACAGCTGTTAGAAAGTCCCCCATTTTGTATAACCACCTTGAGAACCTATTGTCCAAGCTCCTACGTGTGGGGTTAGCTTCAGGATATTGTGCAAACATCAGACAACCCACCTATTCCAAAAAACCCTGACACTTCAATTAGCCAAAGTTCTCTTTCTAATGTTTCTCCTATTTTAACTCCGCAGTCTCGACGAGCACTTTGAAGCATGTTGTGGGTGCATCTGCACTTTACAAAACGTATGCATAAATGAATTAATTATATTCTACCAAATCAACAAAAACGAGTTAAATAATGCATTGATTCTACCTCTCTCAATGTTGTCTACGTTTCATTATTGGGCCAAGTACTCTTGTCAATTTAGTGATTAGGTAGAAATCCTGTTCACGAGTTTACCTTGCTTCTTTCCCCATCACACATCCTCTGCGATGATGCATGGTGTTCAGCGCGACATGCAGTGCTCGATTAAACACCTGCACTGTCCGTTGGCTGCGCTGCCGCCTCTGGTGCAGGAAACCAGGGTTCGAGCCTCGAGGTCGCGTCCACATCCTGTGATTCTGGGCAAATCACTTAATCTCCCCGTGCCTGAATGTGTAATGTAAATAGGGTGCTATGTAAAGCGCTCCAATACCTTCGGGTCGAGTTCACGCTCTATAAATATGCGGAAAAAAAAAATTAATGCTGAGAGGCAAATCAAATGGCGCTATGGCGGGAACCAGCGTTAGAAGAAAACAAAGTGAGTCTCTCACATTAACGTACTGTTAGAGCAGGTGATGGCGGGTGTAAGGTCTCATTCCCTGAACAAATGCATGATTACATGCGATGAATAGCAGAACGGATGTACATCGCCACCCGGCATGCTGAGGGCAGTATTTCTACGACTGAATATCATCCTTTCCTCCACAGGGCGACGAAGCCCCGCTGTGCAGCGTCAAACACGCACGCTTCTCCAGGCAGACGTAGAGCGGAGGGAACGACGCAATTTGTCATGCACCGTTAGGTGAGAAATGGGTTTGCCGCAGCCTCGTCTCTATAAATCTCTGCCACATGAGCAGATTTCGGAACTCGTGCAAAAGTACAATTTTTTTTTTAAGGAAATAGACAAAACTGGCCCCGCCCACAAAATAGTGCCGCCTGGGGCGGACCGCCCCCACCGCCCCCCCCCTAGCTACGTCACTGGCTGAGGGCAGTATTTCTACGACTGAATATCATCCTTCCCTCCACAGGGCGACGCAGCCCCGCTGCGCAGCGTCAAACACGCACGCTTCTCCAGGCAGACGTAGAGCGGAGGGAGGGAACAACGCAATTTGTCATGCACCGTTAGGTGAGAAATGGGTTTGCCGCAGCCTCGTCTCTATAAATCTCTGCCACATGAGCAGATTTCGGAACTCGTGCAAAAGTAAAATTTTTTTTTTAAGGAAATAGCCAAAACTGGCCGCCGCCCACAAAATAGTGCCGCCTGGGGCGGACCGCCCCCACCGCCCCCCCCAGCTACGCCACTGATGGGGATGGGTTCTATATGAAAATTAATGGTTCGATATCGACCCCCCAGTTCTGACCAATCACAGAAAAGGTTCAGAGATATTAAAAACATTAATGGGACGGGCATGCAAACTTCTTACTATAATTGGGGTACCTTTTTGGAGTAAGAATAGACGTCATCATCATCGCCATTGATGCACAACAGAAGCGTGAGGCAAGATAGATTCCAGAATTGCGGAAGAATCCAGGACGAGGAGAGAGGGTATGCGGCGCAGTGTGTCAGTTTCCTAGAAAGGCCTAGATGTTCCTGTCCGTTCCTGTCTAGAACCCTGTCTTGTGCTTTGTTTCTCGACCCTAAGTTGGAGAACCTCCACTATCCCTAGTGACCACAGGGTACATTGCATATTTTGCAAATGCATTTTTCTCTCTGAATCGAATGTCTCTTTATCTATCCACTCCTCAATGCATTTATAATTGTGACGTTTCTGAATTATTAATTTAAAATGAATCTCTCTCTTGTGAATATAAACTGTGTTTGCACTGAATCTATTAAATGTAGAATGAGACAAAACTTACCCTTAATATGAGATAACATCTTAAAATTTCTACATGAGTTTGTGATTATTTAGCTTAAATACTTTAGCTAAAATTGTTCATATTATTGACCAAAGAAAGAGAGTTGATATGCGGGTCTAGTTAGGATGTTAAAGGGTATATTAAGGTTAAAATTCAGCGCACAAAATTTACTCAGGGAAGTAAATGAGAGTGTGAGCAGGTGCGTGCGGATGGGCCCGGTGACAGATTTCTGCTAGTGAGATTGTGAGTTGTCCCTGAGTTGCTGCTCACGCTGGATCAGTTTTTCTGGTAGCAGAGTTATGGTTATTATTGATTAGTTTGGAAATGATTATTGGTTATTGATTATCTGTTTTTAACCAAAAAAGTTAGCATCTTGTTCTATGTAGTCCAGAAGTACAGATACGGAGGTACCTGGAAATCCCCTGAACGGAATTGAGTAGCGCGCTATACAAGTGTTATGATTGATTGATTGATTGAATCCAGATGTGGCAGGGGAAATAGAAGATGGATATATAGATTTCCTGGAGGGAAACATGAGGATCAAATGACTCGGCTGATTTTTGGTGAATATTTTAAGTTTTGAAAACTCCACACTTGGAAGATATTTCAGAAGAAACCAGTCAATGTTACCCTATGGAGAAAATTGAGTTATCGGCTTTAAGGTAAGTACTCGACTGGCAAAGTTAAGGTTCTAGGCACAGACTCAGGGGTCTCCCAGCGTCAGGTAGGTACAGTAGTTACACCCTCAGCGGCACAGGGGCAGCCGGGTGCACAGAGAGTTAGGCCCAATGTTATCCTATGGGAGGCAGGGGGGCCTTGGTTGGTGGCTGCTGACTAGCAGGCCACGCGGCTGTGGGAGCTGGACTCCTGGTCACTTGCTCAGGGCAAATGGGGAAGTAGATAGGTGTAGAGGTTACACTGCCAGGGCCACTCGGGCGGCTGGGTGCAGGGTGCTTTTGAGCCTTTGGGCGCTCAATTGATTTCAATGGGAAAGCTCTGGTTTGGAAAAAGGCTTCAAGCTCGGGTACGAAGATTCTTCAGGTGCCACCACCACTTTGAGAGGTAAGTTGGGGGATAGGTAGGTACCCAGGAGTCGGGCACAGGGGGCTGCAGCGCGCCGGGTGCAGGAGTGCATTTTGCTGTCGGGAAATCTTACCCTCTGTTGTTCGCGGTTGCGGGGGTACCTGGTTCTGAGTCTGCAGGCGTCATCAGGAGCATTGAGGGAAGTCCCTGGGTGCCGGACTCAGGGTCACAGTCACCAAGGGGTTGTCCTCATGGTCTTTGTCTACTCCGGCACAGGCCAGGCTTGGTGGGTGCAGAGTGTGCAGGGTTCGCGGTTCCGGGCTGATGCCAGGGATTAGAAGCTGGTTTTGAGTAGAGCCTCTACTCATGGGAGTCCCAGATGCTTAGAGCCAAAAGGTAGTCAGGTCCTCCGGGGTTTGTGAGGTTGCTGGCCACAAGAGGTGCCGGGTTGTAGCAGGAGCAGGTTTGAGGGTTGACAGGCTTGTAGGGCTGGGGCCAAAGCAGTTGGTGTCTTCCTCTTCTTAGCAGCTGCATGGCAGGTCTTCTGTCTTCTTGCTCTTCTTTGTATTTCGGAATCTGGAATCTGGGGAAGGAAGGTTCAGGGTGTCCCTAAATACTAGATCTAGGGGCGTTACAGGTAGGTAAAGGGCAGGGACCAATGGGTCCCTGTCCTGGGGTGGGTACACCCCCTATTCTGCCACTCTCCTATGGGAGGGGAGCAGTAGCCTAGTCCTGATTGGGTAGGGCCTCCCATCTTCAAGATGGCGAATGCCCGGAGATGTGCTTCACCTCGCCTCCCCCACCTGAAGGGTGGGATTGGCAGGCTGGCACATCCCCTGTCCTTATTTGGGGTTTCCGGCCAGGCTTCCTGCCAGAGTGGGGGTTGCAAGAGGCCTGGGGAAACTCACAGAGGTGGCATGCCTTTGAAGCTTCCCCCTGCCCATCCTGGGGGAGGAGACCTAGCACCTCGCCCAGGATGTGCATTGTTGCAGGCCCAGGAGAGCAGGGGCTCTCCTAACAAGGGGTCCAGCAACATGTCTGCTGTGTGGCAGCCTAGGCAGCCTCTCAGACCAGATGTGGATTGTAGGTTAGGTTTCAGGGGGCATCTCTAAGATGCCCTCTGTGGTGCTTGGTTCATTAAATCCCACACTGGTATCAGTTTGATACCAAACTTCTCAGTCTTCAGTGTTGCCATTATGGTGCTGTGGAGTTCGTGTTTGATGAGCTCTCAGCACCATGAACTCTTAAATGGCAGAACTGCACTTACAGTGCCCAGGAATAGACCTCGGTACTGTAGGGGCACAGGGCTCATGCTCCTGTGCCCACACCACTGGCAAAGGGCACCCAGCAAGATGGGTGGCTGATGTATGCCAGGGCAGTGTAGGTGGTGGGCATGGCACACAGGGATGTGTGCCTTGTCGACTCTTTGTTTTGTCGTGTACCCAGACACTCAGCCTGCAAGGGCAGTGTGTGTGTGTTAGGGTAGGGCCTCTAAGGGTGGCACAATGAGTGCTGCAGCCCTTATGGGCCTTCCCTGGTCACAAGGCTCTGGGTACCTAGGGTACCATTTACCAGGGTCTGTCATGTGGCCAGGGTTTACCAATTTGGAGGTTTTTGTTTAGGGAAGGAACATAGGCCCTGGGCACCTGATTGGCAGGAGTCCAGGGCACACTCAGTCAAAGTACATTCAGCAATTCAGCAAAAAGTGGGGGCAGACCATGCAAGAAAGATGGCACTTTCTCACAATAGTCGGCTGACTTGGTATGAGCGAATGATCCTGGGAGCTAAAAATGTGACTGTGGTAAGATGCACCATGGTCAATAAAGTGACCTTGTTGCCAAATTGTGAATTTGAAGAAGCAAGAGATGTAGTGGATCATGATTGCTTGGATGTGACAGAGTGGTGTACGAAACCCAGACATGACATTGAGGAGACTTCATTGGAGGAATCTCAGAATATGTCATGTTTGTTGATGGGTCATGTGTGAGAAATGGAATGGGGGAATTGAGTGAAGCATATGCTGTGTGTACCGTGGTAGCAGTTCTGGAAACATTTTGCTTAAAGGGAGCAAAGTCTGCACAAGTTGCTGAACTCATAGCTCTGATTAGAGCTTGCAAATATGGAAAAGATTGAAAATCACTGTCTTTACAGACAGCCAATATGGCTTCGGCTTTGTGCATGAATTTGGTCAAATTTGGATGCAAAGGGGATTTCTGACCTCTTCAGGATCTCCTGTAAGAAATAGTAAAGTTGTGAAAGATCTCCTGGAGGCTTTACACCTACCTAAAAAGATTTATGTAGTTAATTGTGCAACACACAGAACAGGGGACGATTATGTGACAAGGGGCAATCGGTATGCCGATCAAGTAGCCCGATTATGTGCACAAAATGCCATGTCACTAAACATAGACATGGCAAGAGAAGAAACAATCTGACATCTGATGTTTTCTACTTCCTTTGAGACTTGGGAAGAAGTGAGGCAGATGCAGGAAGATGTAGATGAAAAAGAGAGACATTTGTGGATCAGTTCAGGTTGCAAGAGAAGGGAAGAAGACGATGTCTGGATTTACACCGATGGAAGACCAGTCATGCCTGAGTGTTTACTTTCACACCTAGCGAGGTATACCATAGAATGGCACATGTTGGACGAGATGCCATGATTAGACACTTTAGACAAACATGGTTTAACCCCTGATTCAGGGGAACAGCGGAAAGCTTGTGTTGTCACGTGGTTTTAGGCCACTCCCTATTTACAGTGCTAAGTTAGCTTAATCACGTTAGCTGTTGGAAAACCATCTTGTTGCTTTTGCTGCCTTTGCACCCGACACTGTTGTTACATGTTATTACTTTGAGAAATGCAGACTCGCTCTTGTCTCAAGTGAATGTTATTTATACATCCTTAACAGTTGCTAGTGCCCTTGGTCTGTACATCGAGTAAAGAACTGTTCTAGGACACTAGACGGTGCCGGCTGATTATGTTCAGGGTGATCGTACCACTGTTTAGTCACAACATGCACGCAGCTGCAAATACCAGAAAGTCGAGGGCTTTAATATCACAGCGCAGCATATTGTTAGGGCATTCGATAGAAGAGCTGTTGCAGAGAACACTGAGCTGATCCTGTGATGTGATACACCTGAGCTGATCTATACGGTATGGGGTCCCCTATGCAAGCCTATGAGACCTTCTAATAGTCTAATAATATTTTATTAGTTACTAGAGAAAGGAGGGTGGTTATTTTCCACTGTCATTATAATATGATCGCTCCTTTTATATTCTATGGTATTGTAACAATGTTAATGGTAATGATCTTAACCATTTGTCTACTTATGTTAGCCAAAGTATTGTATAACAGGACTCGAGGTTTATGAATAAATTCTTCAAACTTTACTGTGTCTTAGTTATTCTGTTGTGGACTGATATATATGTGCAAACGGGTATTTCGGGTTCCCACCATTCCTGAGAATAACTAAGTCGCTTGTTCTGGGTTGTCTATACATTGGGACCGCCGAGCTAAATCTCGGATAACGAATGTGACACTAAGCTAGTCGGATAAGGGGTTCTTAGTTCTGAGGGGAGTTTCTGGTACACCACAATTCTCTAAGGTTCTGGTTTCCTGCGCATAGTTCTGTGCATACGCAGAATCCCTACAACATGGCGCACCTAACGTTTGGTCTTAATATCTGAGATGCCTTAGTAGTGCTTTTTATTAGTCCACAACGCCCTCACTCTGGTTTCCGGATAACGGGAGTGACGGCTTAACCTACCTAGGTTTTAGGCTATAGGTTCTTTCAAGCTTGATAATAAAAAAGGTTAAACTAATATAAGCCCAAGTGCTACTAAAGATCTCGTTGTATCTTTGTTTTAAGTCCTTATGGCGGTAGAAATTCCCGCTCATAGTAGGGTGTCTCTGCGTGCTCATTTGAGGACGTATGGGGTGCCTGATGACGGGATGGCAGTGGTATTTGTCGTAAGTGCAAGTGCTACTTACCCTTATGAGTTGTTTTACTCTTGGGTTACCTTTGAGGCTGTGGAAGACGTTGATAAAACTTTCCACAAATACACAGCCACGCCGGTGCCTCTACGTTATACCCCATATATGGCTTTAGAAATCCCTATTTCAACCTGGCAGCACACTATTTGGTTTAATGGCGCCCTCCCCCACACGGTCACCCCGGCGAGACTGGGTCCTTTGTCTATTGAAGGAGCTACTTGGCCGGTGCTGGCCGGACATACACCTCATCCACGCTACCTGACGGTAGGAGTGGATAGCTTACGTATACTACACACTACCCTGATTACGGTCCATAGGGCGTTAGTGCAGTATGTGTCACGCACTGCACAGGTGGGGGCACCTGCAGTTGCGGGACACGGGGCTGATCACCATCATGCGGTTGTGATCAGTCCTGTAATGGTAAACGCGGTTGTTGGCAAGCGCCCCCAGAATAAGGATGAGTATCCTTATTGGCTTGCAGAGAAATTCGATCAACTAGAAGCCGTGTTTCCTAACACAAGTCCTGTGGATAAACACAGGATACTCACTATTACTTTGCCAAAAGAACTAGTCCCAGACATTGTCGATTGTGACAATTGGGGCAAGGTCTTTGCCGCGACCTATTCGAAGTGCTTCGGCACTACGTCTATGTCGGTACTACCTTCCGTTATCAAAAAAGTCCAGGAGGACCATGGGGCGGAAGCAGCAATTGAATTGGGAATGCGGCTTATCGACAGCTTCGATGTAGTATGTTCCATGATCATGGGAAATCTCAAAGGAGATGCCATGCAGTTTCAAGTGGGAAACATGATGGCACTTATTGCGGATGAAGATAAGCCGAGGGAGTTTGCAAAAGTTATTGCGAAAGCCTATAGGATGGTTGGACGTAGTGCCCTAGGCGTGAAACCCGTCATCAAAATTCCTGATGTAGTACAGCATACTAAAGTGAGTTCGTCTACAAAAGATGAAAAACCAAACTTTCCAAAACAAAATTGGAGAAATAAAAAACAAGATAAACAGCAACAGAAACAGGAGACTCGTCCCGCGTCCCCAGTTCAGGCGTATGTTGAACGCACTTATGATTTGCGTGATCGTTCTCGTATTAAGTCACCTGATAGGTTTCAGGTTCCTGACCAGCGCTCTCCTCGTTCTTCACAGGAACCAACGGCTTCACACTTTGGTGGAGGAGACCGTGGGAGAGGCCGGAGTGCTCAAGGACGTGACCAACCTCGACAGGCGGACGTAAAAGGCAAGCAGGAGGATTCTGCACGTCCGCGTCCTCCGTTTCAGAAAAAGAAAGTTGCTGCTATCTCAGCGAAGTATGCCTCAGATGGTGCGGACGCAACTTCTGAACATGAAATGGGCTTTGACGCTGCTAGACAGCGCGGCGGAAGTTACAGTAGTGCGGGGAGCACTACGTCCATTTCTGGAGGCGACAGCAACTAAAATCTATGTAACAGTAGAGACTGCTGATACTCGCGTGGCCCCCCCTGAGAGATTATTTGACGTAGTTCTAAATATTGAGGGTGACATACAACGAAAAATTAACGCGGTATTTTGGGATAATCTAACGACCACCTATGATATACTTTTGGCGGAGAAAGATTGGCCCCCGGTTTTCGTTCTAAACGCTCCAAGGGGGGAGGAAGTTATTCTTCCTTCTTTTGGACACGTAGTGCCCAAGGAGGAGTCTGAGAGGTTAGCCGAGGAATGGGCGCGGGTGCTTGCACCTGCGTTGTATCGTAATCAAGTGGGGTGGGATAAAAGTTCTACCCTCCACGAATTTCCATTACGGTCCGACCCCCAGCCACAACCCCAATACCCGATGCGACGTGAGGCTAGGTCTCACGTCGCGGCTATCCTTGAACAATTGGAATATCAGGGTGTAATTGAAACGTGTGTGTCATCCATGAATAATCCTTTATTCACTGTAACGAAGCCTGACGGATCGTACCGCCTAGTTTTGGATTACCGGCACTTAAACTCACACTGTCGGAATTGTGCGGTGCAAAATACCCATAGTTCGGCTCTCGTTGATAGTCTTGTGAGAAAAAGGTTCAAAACCACACTCGACTTGTCCAATGGTTTTTATTGCCATAACATATCCCCTCATAGTTATGAGTGGACCGCTTTTACTTCGGGTGGAAAACAAAAAGTGTTCAAAAGACTCCCAATGGGCTATAAAAATAGTCCTGGAGTATTTGCTGCCCGTGTGGTCTCTCTCTTAGAGATGGTGGACCCGGAGGCATACTCGTACGTTGATGACATCTACTTGACAGACGACGAGTTGCTTCCACACCTTGCTCGCGTGGACAACATAATTTGTATGTTTGCGGACTTTGGTTACAAGTTTAACTTTAAGAAGTCACACATTGCCGAGTACACAGTTTTATTCTTGGGGTACGAACTCAACAATGAGGGCCGAGGCTTGGCTCCGCAGTTCCTTGAGAAATGCGCACGCCTTCGTATCCCTACGACACTGAAACAACTTCAATCATTGCTGGGCTTTCTGAATTTTGGTCGAACCTACATTCCTGAATATGCCCAGCGTATCAAGACATTATATGCCTTGGTGCAACCTACTTTTACCAAATCTTGCTGGCTGCCAGAACATTCAGCTGCATTACACTCTTTGCAGTCTGACCTTCTTACTGCGATATATTTACAAACTCGTGATAACCACAAAAACCTGGTCATTAGAATTGTGCCGGGTGCTGAGGGGTTCACGTACTTAACATACAATGAAGGCGACACTGTCCCCATTGCTTACAAATCTCATTTATATACTTCGGCTGAAATGCGTTTCTCCACTGTCGAAAAGGTTTTGACAGCTGTTCAGATGGCAATCCTGAAAGAACGAGCGCTATCACAGGGGAAGCGCATGATGGTGGTAACACCATTTCCTGCCCTAGAGGCAGTCACTAAAGCAAGTGTGCCGAATTCTAAAGCTTTGCATCCACGGTGGATACAATGGGCAACCTCCTTAGCCTCACCTGATGTCGAATACATTTTTGACGCAGGACTTCAGACTCAGGAGAGTTTGGAGTATGAATTAGTTCATCCGGCTCCACTTACATTGCGCCCGTTGGAGGAGTTCCATTGTGTCATATACACTGACGGGTCCGCGCAACCCGCAACTGGATCAAGGCACGCTTATTCAGCGGCTTGCGCAATTGTTGTTGGTACATTCGTGAATGGTGAATTCGTTCAGGATGCGGTGCATACGCAGACTTTGGGTGATTGTACCGCACAATTGGCGGAGCTTAGAGCTCTGGTGCTTGCACTGGAGTTTGCTGATTATAAAGTCACAACTCTTATAGTGAGTGATTCTTACTATTGTGTACAATCTTACAACGACAATCTGATGTTTTGGATTGCGAATGGATTTCGTGATTCAAAAGGTAGCACAATAAAGCATAAAACGCTTTGGGCTAGGGTGTCTGAACTGAAATGCAGTCTACCCCTTGCGAGTGTAATTCACACTCTTGGTCACCAACGAGATGGTGTCCATGCTGTCGGTAACAGTTTGGCTGACGAGGCAGCTAAAACAGCAGTGGCAACATACTTAGTAGCAGCAGTTATAAGATCCAAAAGTAAGATCGATGATGACATCTTGGCAGCTATTGCTGCTTCAGAGACTGGGGAAAACTTCCCTAGAGGTTTCCCTTCTCAATACCATTATCACTTAAGTCCTGATAACATCCCGTTAGTGAGGATTAATGAAGTTGGGGATAGGGTTATTCCCAATTCGGACTGCAGACCTGCATTGGTACAAGCTGCGCACGAGGGTGTTGCGTCAGTGCACGCCGGAGTGTCCGCAACTGTGTCACTGTTGCAACAGCGTTATTGGTGGTACGGTTTGTACAAACATACACGGATTTATGTCCTCAATTGTGGAATTTGCCAGCAAATTAAGCCATCAACGGTGGCGCGTCCACCACAAACGCAGCTGCACATTTCTAATCAACCACTAGCGTGTGTTTATTTAGATCACTGCGGTCCTTTTTCCTCGGACACTGCGTACAAGTATATCTTGGTTGCAGTAGATTCGTGCACACGTTTTCTTTGGGTGTGGCCACACAGGAGTGCTGACGCCAGGACTGTCATCAAAGCATTGCGTGTCTTTATAGGGAGTTTTGCATGTGGAACCCTTCACTCTGATCAAGGCCCTGCGTTCGCCTCTAAGGCTTACAAAGAAGCTATGAGAAGTTTGGGGGTCCAAGTCAAATTTTCGTCTCCATATCGGCCTGAGGGCAATAGTGTTGTGGAACGAATGAACCGTGACCTAAAGCAATCATTGACGGCCAGGGTGTTAGGTACTGGCAAAAACTGGCTAGCCCATTTGTATGACGTCCAACGTGCACTTAATAATCTCCCTAGAAGGTCTCTGGGTGGGAGGACCCCGTACATGATGCTCTTCGGAGTTCGAATGTTTGTCCCTGACCTTGAGGGTCTCGACATGGCGGCGGCAGCCGCGCCTTTTGACTTAGATGACCACTGTACTGTCTTACAGAATCTTCAAGAAACAAGAGACACTCTGGCAAAAGAGCACGTATCTTCTGCGACCGAGGCTGGATTGCAGATTCCGGTAGTCGGCTGGCTACCCCGAGTTGGTGATCTGGTCCGTGAGAAGGTGGAGAAGAAAAAGGAGTTTGGACCCTCTTATCGTGCACCAGTGCCGGTGCTTGGAGTTGAGGGTACCCGCACAATTGTTTTGCCTCCACTTCCTGGTCACAGAGACAACAGGTACATTTCGGTTGACAATGTCAAGCTACACAGGGTGGCCGATACTCCATAGTCTGACACCTTCAGTTTCTTGCCCTTCAATGATGCGCAGTGCTGTTGTGGTGCGACCATCTGACGTGGTACCTGAGGTTGCCATTGAAATGCAAGTACTTTCTGATCCTGCTGTTTTACCTGCGGATGGTGCTTTACCTGATGATGCTGAATATTCATATCCTACTGATGACCCATTGCCCCTTTTGCATTCAACTGACATTGTCCAGTCTAATTCTTCCTTTGGAACTGAATCATTGACTTCCACTGCCCCTTCCAAATTTTCTAAATTTTTTGCCTGGTTCAAGAGACAATTTTTGGTTCCCCCCTGGATTTACATCTGGCTGGTGTTCATTTGCGTTTTTTTATTCATGTCCATTGGTTTTGTGGTAGTGTTTTTTAGGTTGATAAATGGACACTACCTGAATGAACGTTCTACAATTAGAATAATTAATGGAACTTTGGCTCCACATTCATCGTCGCACGTCATGAAGAGGGAACAGACCTTTGTTAATATCACCGCCTGGCCTGTTCGTGATGGAATAGCATGGGATGCAGTTAAATTTCAAATTCATGGCCCCACGGAAGTGATTAATGTGCCATCTGTATATCGTGTTTCTATGGGTGATGTGGTAAAGCAAGACATTAGATCTGACGATTGGGATGTTAAAGCTATAGAGACACTGTTTTCTGATTTAAAGTACTATGCCGCATTTGATGCTGAGGATTTGTATTTGAATAATGAAAACTATGCAGAACAATTTTGTTATCAACATTATGGCACACATTTTCTTCATAGGGCAAACACATTTCGTAGTTTAGTCAATTTTACGCAGTGGGAACATTGCCCCGTCCCGAAGGTTGGTAGTTCAAAAACATTGGTCGGAAAATTTTTATATTTTTCAGATTTCAGTGTATCCAATAACGCTTCTTTTTATTTTAAGCTTATAGACGAACCCATTTCAAAGGTGCGTTTGACCCACACAAAATTATTGTTTTCCAAATCTTTTATGGACGATTTGGCAATTGGAGGTTATGACGTTTGGAAACATACTATTGATCTCAAATCAGTTTGGGGAACTAAATCCTGGCAAGTACAAGGTACAGAAGCTTTACATCGTGCCTGCCTCATCCCAAACCACATGTTATTTTTAAATTCTACTATTTTTCAGACAACCTGTTTTGGATTGGCTATCTCTAAAAAATTAAATTCCCCCTCGATCCCGGATCTGAGTGCTTATCCTGGTTGGGAGAATCACACAGATCTGTCCCTTACTATGTTACAGTCTTTAATTTCTAATTCCACCTTCAATATTAGTGCATTAGACCCTGCAGGTTGGTTAGTATGGCAGAAAAGTTCGGATACCTGTCAACGTAGATTTTTGGGGTTAATTCCCGGGTACATACAGGATAGAGTAGACCCACGCTTTCTGTCCTCACACACTGTCACTACCTACTCAGTAGGTAAATTGTGCCAGACATGGTTGCAACATTCCACATTAGATTCTGTTAAAATTCACTTGTCACGTTTACATGACAAAATTGATTTGAATGATTTTGTTAAAGGTCCAGCATTGGGAAGATCCAAAAGATGGGTATATGCTGTTTACAACGAAGTATGGAAGTTGTCCCAGATTGAGGCTGCCTCCAGACTCCGTGCTATTGACCAAGCCAATATGGAAAAAGTGTTGGCAGTAATAGATAATAGTATTAATACCTTATCTTCAAGAATATATACATTAGATAACATTGTTTCATCTGTTGTAGATATTGTCCAAGACGATGTGTCTGTTTTATATCATGGTCAAAATCAATTGCGATCGATTATGCAATTTGCTTGGACTTTGCAGACGTTAAAGGCGGGGAAAGTACCATGGGATTACATGAATATTTCGTCTTTATTCCGCCCATTTAATCTGACAGCAAAGCAGCAATTCATGTCCATGAAAGACGCTACATATTCACTACTGCATATAGAAAAATTAGAACCTTTGCCTTTTTCTGTTGCTGAGTCGGATTATGCAGTGTGGCTCGTACATGGAATGGTAACTTTACCAATTTCCATGTATAAATTTAGTTTGTGCATGAAACATTATGCCTTAGGCAGATTTGAAAAACTTGGTTCGGCATTCCTGCATGAAGTCTGGTCTCTCCCATTTACATATCGCTGTGAGAGAGACGGCAAAGAAGTTTATTTGAAGGGTGAGGAGTGTACGACTGCTCCTGATCATTCTGTAGTATGTAGACATATCCAATTACATGGATCGTGTAATATGAATGCCCCTAATTTAGCTTGCGTATTGAAGGGCATTCCTGTGCCAGTTATAACGCCATCATTTACGCTGCTTGCTAATGGTAGTTATCTGCTTTTAAATAGTGAGGCTTGCTGTGGGATGTTAGCTGGAATTCCCTATATTGTTTCAGTTTCACGAAGAGTAGTTTGCTGTAATAACGTGCTATTCCCACCCCCGCAAGGTCGACTGGATATATCCATCTGGCCGACGATTCCAACCTTGAAAGCAGAGTTCAATAGGATGAGCAGAATAAGGGCTCTTTTGTCTCAAAAGGAGGTTGCGTTGACTTCGTCACGAGAAACATTTCTCCTTCAAGTTGCGAACACTCGCACGGAAGTTCAAGCGCTTTTGAATACTGACCTCCCCCTACATTTTGGCACACTAATACACACTATCTTCAATGCTTCTTCTACGACTGGTCTGGTGCACTTTTTTAAAATTATAGGCTCTGGCCTTGTGACGTCTTTCCAGTCTATCTTTGGTGTAATACCAGCTTTTTTTCATTCTATTTTTTCGGGGGTCTTCGGAGGGTTTCCTCTGATACTCGCATTAATTGCTGGCATACTCCTGTTGGTCTGCGCACTACGCTATGGCTGCACAACTTGCGCTTCTCGACCACGGATCCAGCATGTTCCATCTGCGTAGCCGGATGTGGGAATCTTATGGAACTCTGCCACTGGCTACCTTGAGTGTCGCTTATGGATTATCCTTCCGATTCCCGTTTTTCACTTGTGTACAGCCTGTCTTTCACTGTCTCGAATGTCCGTTCAAATGGGCTCTGGATATGTGTCTGTCAAACTTGGTGTCACCTGACCTGGATTTTGATCGACTGATGTATCCCTTAGTGGTTCATGAGTTTGACTGTTCTGGAGTCGGGTTTATGGCCTTGGGTGCGGCGCATGGAGTCCTTGGATTATGGGATATCGAGCAAGCAGCAGTTGACTTCCTGGCACGAAGTTACATCGAGATGCCTGCTTCTTGTCCACGTGGAGTGCTTGATGCTCATTTCCCTGTGGAACACGTGTGTTCATTTTCTTTGCTGAACTGGATGTCCGAAAATTTTGCGGATGACTCAAATGATTTTCTGCTGGATGCCTCAGCTGCGTATGCGGCTTATACTTTCCTACATTGACTGCCTAATGGCGAGTCGGATAAAGTGATTTTTTTTCCTTTTTGCAATCTTTTCACAAACGATCGTTGGCTTTTATGGACGATGGATTGTGTTTTTACATTTTTTCTTCCTCTCATTTTTCTGAACTCTCATTTCAAGCTCTTTAGTCTGCATCATTGATCTTGGACTCTGCGTTCTGTAAAAATATTCGCCCCTGGTTATACCGTGGTTCGATCAAAGGGGGATGTCACGTGGTTTTAGGCCACTCCCTATTTACAGTGCTAAGTTAGCTTAATCACGTTAGCTGTTGGAAAACCATCTTGTTGCTTTTGCTGCCTTTGCACCCGACACTGTTGTTACATGTTATTACTTTGAGAAATGCAGACTCGCTCTTGTCTCAAGTGAATGTTATTTATACATCCTTAACAGTTGCTAGTGCCCTTGGTCTGTACATCGAGTAAAGAACTGTTCTAGGACACTAGACGGTGCCGGCTGATTATGTTCAGGGTGATCGTACCACTGTTTAGTCACAACATGCACGCAGCTGCAAATACCAGAAAGTCGAGGGCTTTAATATCACAGCGCAGCATATTGTTAGGGCATTCGATAGAAGAGCTGTTGCAGAGAACACTGAGCTGATCCTGTGATGTGATACACCTGAGCTGATCTATACGGTATGGGGTCCCCTATGCAAGCCTATGAGACCTTCTAATAGTCTAATAATATTTTATTAGTTACTAGAGAAAGGAGGGTGGTTATTTTCCACTGTCATTATAATATGATCGCTCCTTTTATATTCTATGGTATTGTAACAATGTTAATGGTAATGATCTTAACCATTTGTCTACTTATGTTAGCCAAAGTATTGTATAACAGGACTCGAGGTTTATGAATAAATTCTTCAAACTTTACTGTGTCTTAGTTATTCTGTTGTGGACTGATATATATGTGCAAACGGGTATTTCGGGTTCCCACCATTCCTGAGAATAACTAAGTCGCTTGTTCTGGGTTGTCTATACATTGGGACCGCCGAGCTAAATCTCGGATAACGAATGTGACACTAAGCTAGTCGGATAAGGGGTTCTTAGTTCTGAGGGGAGTTTCTCGTACACCACAATTCTCTAAGGTTCTGGTTTCCTGCGCATAGTTCTGTGCATACGCAGAATCCCTACAACAGTGTCAGAGATGTCTCATCTGTCAGCAGCAGAATCCAGGAAGAAAAACAGTGGTTAGTTGAGGGATGAATTGGAAAAGCAGCAAGTTCATTTACATGACTCCAGCTTGACGCTATCAAGCAGCCACCTTGCACTGGACTGAAATATGTTCTAGTCATAGTTTTTTTTTTTCTCACTGGGTGGTTGCATACCCGGTGAGAAGGAATGGCAGTATAACTGTAGCAAAGCTGTTACTAAGAAAACTGATACATAGATACGGATTTCCAGGCACTTTAGAGTAAGATAGGGGTACTCATTTCAATAATGAGATAATTAAATTGATTTGTGAAACATTAAAATTTCAACAGAAACTGCATTGTGCCTACCGACCTGAGGCATCAGACATAGTGGAGCAGGTAAATGGCACTATAAAACAAAGACTTGGAAAGAGGTGTGCCTTCACAACACTGAAATGGCCTAACACTTTACCCCTGGTTCTGATGAGTCTCCGAAGCATTCCTGATAAGAAAACAGGTTTAAGCCCACACAAGATATTGATGGGAAGTGCAATGAGACAAGCACATGTACCAGCGAACACACTGATGAATATAACTGATGATTTAGTGCTTGATTACTGCAAAGGACTAGCTGATGTGGTACGTTCTGTGTTTCATCAGGTTGGAGAAGATGCAATCACCAACCAGCCGAATCAAGCCCATGATTTGAGTCCAGAAGAGTGGGTCGCTGTCAAAAAGCATGTGAGAAAAACGTGTTTTGATCCCCGCTGGGATGGACCATATCAAATAATCTTGGTGACGACTACAGCAGTAAAGTGTGCTGGCTTACCAAATTGGATTCATGCCACCCATACCAAATGAGTCCCAAATCCACTTGAAAAAACTGAAAAATCACCAGAGGGGAAATCAAATCCAGAAAAAGAGGTTGAAGTATGCGGAGACGACAAATGTAGAACAATAGATTCAGAAGGATCAATTGATGACAAACAGCCAAGCACAAGTCAAGTAGAGTGGATACCAGACACAGGGTCTCGCAAAACTGCTGATGAAAAAAGAGGGAAAGAAGTCAGTGAAGGAGAACAAGTGACTGAAAGCGACAAAGTCACTGAGAAAGGACAAGTGACTGAGGATGAAGAAGTCACTGATGGCGAACAAGTAACCAAGAGCGAAAAAGTCACCAAAGGTGAAGAAGAGGGACAGATAAGGGAAAGAACAAACAAAATAACTCAAGAGACAGAGAAAGTGAAGAAGGAGTTCGAACAAAAAGGGCAAGAAAGGGAGACAACTGGCCAAGTGGTGCCAAAAAACTGAAATATACCATAGTGAGAAGGAAAGCAAAAGAAAACCCAGAGCAAATTAATGAAGTTTCAAATCAAACAGAGCAAGAAGAGCCAGAAGTAAAATCAAAAAGAAAAAATAAGAGAATAAAGACTCCCAGTAAGAAATACTCAACACAAGAATGGACCTACGTTATTCTGAAATAAATTGAAATTATGGATTTAAGTGAAGAAGAAAATACAGATACTGAAATTGATGAAAACAAATCAAGACCACCTTAAAATGAACTGAAAAGAAAATAAGGTGCAACAATTGACAGACAAATGAAAAAATTAAAGAAGATTAAATAAAATAAGGGGTAAAGAAGAAGTCTCGAAGTGTAGGAGTACACTATCTAACCTAAAGAAATTATTTTTGACCGAAGCTCGTTTAGATTTTAGGTTTTTGCGATTTTTTTTTTTATAAGAAATAAAATGGCTGAATTAGAAGTGACTGAACATCCAAGATCTAGTCTAAAATGTAGATGTCTTAAAACTTGTTTATGTAGTATTTGTCTTCTAATGCTGTTATGGTTGTTACTAACTGTCCTTGTGCCATATTTAATGATAAGGGATAATGTTGCTCCTACTAATAATATAACAAGTGAAAGTCTTAAAGCAGTTACTAAGGAACCACCAAATACTGATCTAGACCACTTTGATGAAAATATGCTTCATCATGATAAATCTACTAATGATTTCTCGATAAATGTATTTTCCAAGTTACTCTATGAGTACGTGGAAACAATAAATGTGAGTAATTGTTATGTATGCATGCAATTACCTTTGTCTGTTTCTGAAGGGGTGACTTATCACCACCTTCCACCAACATATGGTGGGGCATATTCTCAAGAACGTGTGTTAAACATCGCAAATTTAGCTTAACGCAACTTTGCACATTGCAGTCTATCGCAGGAAAATAACACCGTGTCAAAGTGGAATTCTCAACCAGGCGGCACCATACGATAGTCCCATGACAACACGGCAAATGGCTGCGTTAAAATCAACGCGAGGCCAAAAAAAGGCAAAACCCCAATGCAACTTTGCACATTGCAGTCTATCGCAGGAAAAAAACACCGTGTCAAAGTGGAATTCTCAACCAGACGGCACCATGCGATAGTCCCACGACAATGTAGCAAATGGCTGCGTTAAAATCAATGCGAGGCCAAAAAAAGGCAAAACCCCAACGCAAAAAAGAGTGGTGATGGCCCCTATCGCGATACAAAAATCTGTGAAAACCAGCGACAGGCCTGCAATTCCCACGCCTCATGTGGGAAAATGCACTATAAAAGCAGTCAAAATTTTAAAAAAACAAATACAAAACTGCGTAGCACCATCGATGCACCCGGACCGAGTGCAGAGGACAATGTGGACCACACAAGACCCCCGGAGGACCAGCCTGAGGCCTCGGGGTCAGGGAAGGGCAAGGACTAGAAGAAGAGGAAAACAAAGTTCAGTCCGCAGGAAAACAGGATCCTGATAACCAAGGTTGGGGAACACTATCAACTACTGTTCGTCACCTCCACTGTGTCACTGGCAACTAAAAATGGAATATGGCAGACCATCGTGGACAAGGTGAATGCAGTCAGAGTGCTGAAGAGGTCAATGGAAGAGGTCAAGAGGCGCTGGAATGATGTGAAGCGCAAAAGCAAGCAGAAACTCGCAAACAACTGGAAGGCAGTAATGCAGACTGGAGGTGGCAGTCCTGCACCACAGGAGGAGCTGGACGAGATGGAGGAAATCGTTTCCACAGTCATCAGTGGGGAGATGGTGGCAGGACTTGGGGGACCCGACACTGCTCAACATGACCGGACACAACAGCAACAGGGTGAGTAACAACCAGGGACTGGGGGATGGGGGGAGATGGGCACAATGGCACACACGTACGGTTAAGCACAGCACCTCTGCTGACAAACAATGCCCCAGACCCCCAACTCCCACCAAGAGACCAATGCACCCAAGTATGCAACATCTCAGCACCCTATAGGCACAGAAGCCAGAGGCAGACCGCACGTAAGGTATGAGGGGCAGACAAAGCAGAGCTGCAGGGGCAACTCCCTCAAATTGCAGCACACACATTACATGCAGAGCACATTAATAGGGACAACGATGTGGTACAAACCTCCACACATCCACAACATTTATTTATTTATTTTAAAGGAGTTTTATATAGCGCTAGCCAGACCCAAAGGTATCGGAGTGTTTTACAGCATGAATCACTCGTAGGATACCTTTAGCAATTTAGTATATACAATGTCCCAAGACGCATTGCATAGTATCGTCATAGAGTGAAAAATGTCACTCGTAAAGTAAGTTATTGCAGTAGAATGTACAGGGAACATATGACGTCTCGCTTAGGTAGTCGAAGAGAACCCAGTGACTCACGGAGGGGTTTGACTGGTGAGGGGGGCGGTAGGTAGTCATGTGGAGAATAAGGTAGAGGTTGTTGATGACAAAGTGTCCATGTGCTACTATGGTTTGACTTCGACGACTGGTTTGTAGCTATCCGTTTGGGAGAGATCGGTTGAGGAGGAGGTCCTTGAGCTGCATTTTGAATTTTATGTAGGAGGGGTTAGTACTGATATGGACTGGAAGGGAGTTCCACATTTTCGGCGCACTTCCTGTGAAGGATCGAGATGTGTTTTTTGGTCTGTGAAATTTCGGGGGGATAAGGAGTAGAGTGCTTTTGTACTCCTTAGGGTTCTTGACTGACCGGCCTTCTGGAGAACAGAACAGAGAACACAACTGGTGCGTAGAAACCAGCCATTCACACCTGGCATTGTAGGCAAATGTGAGTTGACAATATACAAGTACAAACACACATATGTGATGTCATCGGAATGTCCACTGTCCTGCATCACATAGGCAGCTCCCCCAAAACAGTCACAATGTACACTGCCATGCAGTCTGAATGTAAACATATACAATGCGTCAACATACATGTGCACACTATGTAAAACCGAATCTCCCCTTCACATTGCAAGGGGAAATCTAACACCTCCTGCAGAGCTGGCCGAATATCTCTTCTCTGACGACAAAGAGGACCACGACACCTTCGACCCTGACGCCCTCCAACAGCTTCAAGTAGCAGGGCTGCCCAGCTGCTATGAGAACTACCAAACCCCTGTACAGAGCACACAGCAGGCAGCACCCAACACTATGGCTGCTTCCCAGTACCCCCACGACGAACACATGGCCTTCTAACGCTGTGTGTTGGGGTGCCAGGAGAAGCTTGCTGAACAGGTGCAGGGGGGTTTGAACACATGGCTGTCAAACTCAACGCCATATGTGGGTGTCTGAGTCCCAAGAGGGACCACTCACAGTCCCTAACAGACACCCACAGTCCACTACATGCTCTCCAATGAATCATGGCTGAAATCGCCAGGGTCCTGACTCTGCGACAAGAAAGACTGTCTAGTCCTAGTTCCTGCAGCGAGCTCACCCGGGAGTTGGGAAACATGCAGAGGATCATGGAGAACATGGAGCGGATGCAGGCGGAAAGAGCGGATGCCACGGCTGCACACCAGCGAGAGCTAGCTGGGTCCCTCAATGCCCTAAAGAACTTCCTCATGGCATTGCTGCCACAAGTCCTGGCGCTGATGCATGCTGCTGCTGCTTTGACATCCACATCTATGACCCCTGAGGTATCAGTGCCACGCAGTGTGGCAGACATAGCACCACCACTCACATGTGAGGCACATGCAACAGCAGAGTACGAAGATGGGGATGAATCTGCCTCCGTGGTCAAAAGGATGCAGTAGCATTCATATCTGCCATGTTGCCTGTTTCTGCTTGGTTCTGCCCTCTGCATCGCCTTCCACTGTCCCCTGATGCACTGTGCGACACTCACCTTGAACCTCGACATAGAGTGCCATATTCTGTTTTGTCACCACTGACACAGCTATCAGACTGTGGACTGAACACTTCCGATGTCCCTGTCATTCCCTGAGAGACACTGGCTGGCCCTCCACTGGCCGAGAATGCAAAGTGGGGTTTGCATGGTCCTGTACTGCTCCAGCTGCAACACTCCAATGAATGTGCAATAAACATTCATATTCACTTAGCTGTGTCATGTCTATAACCTTTTAAGTGTGGAAGTATGGCTGAATGTAGGGTCAGTGATCCCCCCCCTACGTCCATGTTGCTCATGTTGTGGGACTTGGGTCACAAGGTGACACATTGCCTATTGCGTGCCGGGTGGCGCCAACACTAGAACGGAGACACACGCACTAGTTATTCCTTGTTCAGCCATGGACGGAGGAACGCCCAGAACCCCATTGTTCACACCCCTACGCTGGACTGGCATACACCAGGCCAGGCCACTCTGCTTACGCCCACAGGGAGGGACGACAACCCTACATGTCCCGGGTCTTCCCTGTAGGGAACTGCTGCTCACAGGTCTAGTTGTCAGCATGCCACAGTCCCTCTCTCACAGCTGGTTTACACCCACACCACACCCATTCTGCACCGATGTCACAGGACATGTGACCCTGCCAATAAAAAGGGCCTGGTGCACGTGCTGGACGCCATTTCCACTCTGTGACTGGGCCTCTCCGTGTGGGTATCATTTCTGCATGAGGGCCTAGAGCATTGCCACCTCACATTGCTCAGTGCTGGGGGTGACATGATGGCATTTGCACCACGGGACTCAATTATAAAGGGTCCATGGCTAGTGGTGCACAGACTTGGTGGCTCCGGATACACTGCGACAGGCACAGGCACACCGCCACGGGATGTTAACTTTCGATGCACTGAGATATGGGCACCTTGTGCGCTGAGCGGGTGTGCAGCCTACAAAGATGCGCCGTCCTGGTGGTCAGGACTGGCAAGGATTGGTGTGAGTCCTGATGGTCAACAGTGTAGGCCAAAGGGCCCACACTGTAGGCCAATGGGCAGAGCGGGCCAACCTACATGTGGCGTCGCTTCGCGGTTCAAAGAGTTAGTGGCACCCCTAGGACTGAGCCGGCGTGCAGCCTGCGATGAGGCTGTGTACTGTGATATGTTCTCTGCCATAGCGAAATCAAGACTCAGGATCATATGTGCGACCTGGTGGCCCGCGGTGCGTGGCTGCATGATGTGGAGGGTGCCATGTTTGCAGGAAACGGGCTTGGAGCTCCCGCCGGCACGTGGTGGGTCCTCATGGAGACACGCCTGTGTCGCAAGGTGAGCAGAGAGGCCTGGTCATGCAGGGGTGGGCAGTCTCTGCTGGTAGGCAGGAGGGGCTGGGGTGCAGCAGCCTGTGTGCGCAGGGGCGGGTAAGCGATGATGGCGTGTCCTACTATATGGACTCTGCCATTCATGTCTCTGGCAACTGTTTCAGATGAGTGACCTGGGGACAGCAGTGTGTACCGGCATGTGGTTGGAGACACACCGGTGGCTGCAGGTGAGCAATGGGGCCTGGGTCCGCAGTGTCAGCACTCTTTCTCTCTCTTTCTCTCCTTCTCTCCCTCTCTTTCTCTCTCACTCTTTTCTTCTCTCCCTCTCTTTCTCTCTCTCGCTCTTGCTTTCCCTCTCTTTCTCTATCCCTCTCTCCCTCTCTTTCTCTATCCCTCTCCCCTTCATTTCCTCTCTTTCTCTCTCTCTCCCTCTCTTCCTCTCTCCTTCTCTCCCTCTTTTTCTCTCTCTCCCTCTCTCCTTCTCTCCCTCCCTTTCTCTCTCTCTCTCTCCCCTCTCCTTCTCTCCCTCTCTTTCTCTCTCTCTCTCTCCCCCTCTCTCTCTGTCACTCTCACTCTCTGTCCTTTGATGGGGGTATGACACACCTTCTTATCGGTATTTCTGTCTTGCAGGATGTGACTTACGGAAGGCCCAGGGAAGACCCGCCGTGCCTCTTCATGATTGTTAATTTTTGTTTGTTGTTTATTGTTTCATTTGCAATTAAAGGTTTAATTTTGATTATATGATATGAATGTATGTTTCCATTTTTCTGGCCACACCTGTATGTTAGGTGTTGTGATTATGCGACTACGACGATTTGTTTGGATGCATGGTTTCGTGGAGTTGATGTGTATTCTCTTTGTCCAGAGGGGGTGGTCCGGGGGGGCAGGGGGGTGGTGGTGGGTGTCAAAGCGGGACATGATCCTGTCTTTACAGGAATATATTTTGCATGTGGTAAGAAAGCAGACTACAAACTGCCTGATGATTGGTATGGAAGTTTTTGTTTGGGGATTGTCTTTCCCAAAATCTACCAAATTCGACAAGAAAACTAAAGAAATCAAGGAAATGAGGCAAGGACTAACACATGTAAAAAGAGCTTGTTTTACCAAAATAATAGGTGGTATTTTTGGTGCACTAATACCAGCAATTGGGGTTACTCTAAATGCACATAAAATGCTAAAATTGTCCACAGTGGTTGATCGTTTATCAACGGATACTGCTGGAGGTTTCTTATTGATTGATACTGAAACAGTTGCAATTAGATCAATGGTTTTACAAAATCGACTTGCCCTTGATATATTACTGGCAAAAGAGGGTGGAGTCTGTGGAATATTGAAAATTCAACAATGCTGTACCTATATACCGGATAACAGCAAAGTTATTTAAGGATATATTAAGAATATTATTAAACTGCATGACGATTTAACGCAATTGGAGGTTGACGGTACATAGGAGAGACTTAGTAAATGTTTTTCCTCTGTAAGTAGATGGTTTACAATTTTTGGTAGTTCATTGTTAGGAAGAATTGTGATACCAGTAGCTTCCACAGTTTTACTAATTTTGATAATAATGACAGCTTACAAAAATTTTGCAAAGGAAAACATGAAAGAAGAAAAATAATTGAAGTCAATAACAAACCAAAAGCAAGAAAAAGAAAAATAGAAGAGATAGAATTAGAAGAAATGAAAAGAAAGTACTATGATAACATGAAAAATCTAGAAGTAAAGACAGAAAAAGTTAAAAAAATTCTAGAGTAAGGGGAACAGATGGCAGATGGTATGGTGGGTATTTTATAATGGCCTAAGCCATCAAAGGGGGAATTGAGGGAGCAGGGATGATAAAAATCAACCTGCTCGTATGTAAATCCATTATAACCTTATTAACCTTAGTGATGAGTTACTAATAAGCACAAATACATCAACACGTGGGAAGATTGCTTTGCGCAAATGTGGAAATAATATAATTAACGAGTAAGAACACTAGAGCATTTTTTAATAATTTGCGCTTCGAAAAACCATACCAGTGCATGAATAAGCTATGTTGTACATTTAGAATTTATTACAATAATAATAAAACAACGCTTGCTAATTAACCTTATGCAAAGAGAATAACATGGGTGAGTGTAGAGGAGGGTAGTTTAACAGTGAAAATTGCATTTCTTTATGATTAATGGCTGTTTATCTTCGTTTATCACAGTTAATGGGAAACGGGCCTGCTCATGTTATCCAAAGCATGCGGTGAAGCTGGGGAGCATGCACTCGAGAAGCCTGTGGTATGACACGCAGTGTGCCTGGTCAGAAAGGAGTCAAGGCTGATCTCCAGAAGCAGCTGACAAGCTGCCAAGAAGAGAAGTAGAACTGTGGGACCCAGCAGCAAGCGCATCGAAAAGAAGAGTTCAATTGTTTTAATAAAGTAAAAATGTTGCGGGAATAGAATATGTCATGGGGATGGGTTCTATATGAAAATTAAAGGTATGATATCGACCCCCCAGTTCTGACCAATCACAGAAAAGGTTCAGAGATATTAAAAACATTAATGGGACGGGCATGCAAATTTTTTACTATAATTGGGGTACCTTTTTGGAGTAAGAGTAGACGTCATCATCATCGCCATTGATGCACAACAGAAGCGTGAGGCAAGATAGATTCCAGAATTGCGGAAGAATCCAGGACGAGGAGAGAGGGTATGCGTCGCGTGTGTCGGTTTCATAGAAAGGCCTAGATGTTCCTGTCCGTTCCTGTCTAGAACCCAGTCTTGTGCTTTGTTTCCTGACCCTAAGTTGGAGAACCTCCACTATCCCTAGTGACCACAGGGGTAGTTTTCCGTTAGGTAATGTATTAAGTGTACATTGCATATTTTGCAAATGCATTTTTCTCTCTGAATCTAATGTCTCTTTATCTATCCACTCCTCAAGGCATTTATAATTGTGACATTTCTGAATTATTAATTTAAAATGAATCTCTCTCTTGTGAATTAAAACTGTGTTTGCACTGAATCTATTAAATGTAGAATGAGACAAAACTTACCCTTAATATGAGATAACATTTTAGAAATTCTACTTGAGTTTGTGATTATTTAGCTTAAATACTTTAGCTAAAATTGTTCATATTATTGCCATCAACTTCTGAACTAATGGTCCATCGACCAAAGGAAGAGAGTTGATATGCGGGTCTAGTTAGGATGTTAAAGGGCATATTAAAGTGTGCCGCATTCAGAATAAATCTCTCAAAATCCAGTGCACAAAATTTACTCAGGGGACGTAAATGACAGTGTGAGCAGGTGTGTGCGGATGGGCCCGGTGACAGATTTCTGCCAGTGAGGTTGTGAGTTTGTCCCTGAGTCACTGCTCGCACTGGATGGCAGTCCACACTTCTCACTAGGCTCAATACAAGCACTAGCAACACTTCAAAAGCACAATAGCCAATAGATGCTGCACAATGCACCATAGCCCAGTAGGACAGAGGGCACTAGAAAGCCAAAGAGCGTGGAGGTACTAAAACGCAGACATCCGATCACTCTGTTTTGATGCCTGTTTGGCTGCTATAACTGTTTTTAAAGACTAGCATTGAATGTTTTATCCTTAAAGATTATTCTGTGATTGAAAGAAGAAGTATGCCAGCCATTTATCCTGTACTACCGAGACTGGACAAAAATATCAGGGTGAAAAGAAAACGCAAACACCTATCCCCTCCTTGCCGCTGTTTCCTCACTGCTGTCTCTTGGGCTGCTTACTTTGGAAAACACCTCTCCTAGCCCTTTTCTTTCAGTATGTGAGTAAGCTAAAATCCCTTGGGCCACCAAGGGCAAACACAGTTCCAGCATTAGTGTGGGAGAATCACATGAGGTGCCAGTTCCTCGCACACAACTCTACAGCCACCTTGGGGCCTCCCAGGCTGAAAGCAAAAGACCGCCAAGCCTCAATCTCATCTATGGAAATAATAAAACTAATTAAATCCATGAAGGCCCGCGGAGCGCCTGGCCCAAATGGGCTCCCTGCTGGGATCTTTCAATTCACCTGGCAGTGCTCCTAGCCCTGTTATTCACAACAGCTTACAAACTGGGTAAAACACCTGAATCCTGGAGAGGCTCAATACTACGCCCGATTCACAAGAAAGGCGACCTCCTGAATCCAAGTAATTGCCGCTAATAGCTTTGTTAGACCTGGAAGTAAAAGCATATGCCCAAATCTTACTGGAAAACCTGGAAACTTGGGCAGAATAAAATGCGCTGCTCCCTTTTTTTCGAACAGGCTTTCGAGGAGAAGCACCTACCACTGACAACATGATAGCTCTATCTGCCCTCTGCCAGCAAGCCACTCAGATGAACCAACTTCCTCTCTTTTTCTGCTTTGTTGATCTTACTGCAGCTTTTGACAAGGTCGATAGACAAACTCTTTGGAAGAAACTAGAAAATTGGGGCATTCCATCCCCACTCCTAACGGCCATAATATCCCTTTACTCAGAAACCTGGGTACGTGTGAAAACAGGCCTGCATCTCTGTCAGCTAAAATCTGCACAACCGGAGGTCTGAAGCAAGGTTGTTTGCTCGCCCCTATACTCTTTAATCTGTACACAGCGGATCTGGGAAAAGCTCTCTGCAACAGATGTCTGGGCCATCCCCGACTAGGCCATCGCTCCCTATGCATTCTTCAATATGCGGCTGACATAGTCATCATGGATCACACCAAAGAGGGACTGCAACGTGCTCTGACCAGCTTAGACATGTACAGTACAACAAACCATCTAATCATCAACACAGAAAAGACCAGGATCCATGTACTTGGCCGGCAAAAGCACAAAAACCAAATCACATGCACCATAGGTGCCATGACAATCAATTCAGCTCCGAAATACAAGTACCTGGGGGTCTGGTTTAAAGAATCCGTTCAACCTTCTGCTCACGAAAAGGTTTGATTAAGAAAGCAACTGCCATTTCCTACGGTTTAATCAAACTCAATAACGAGATTAAAAGTCTGTCAGCAGAGGGTATAAGAAAAGTCATCTAAGCTTCCCTCCCACCAACACACTCTTATGGGCATCACGCGTTCCCGGGTGCTTGCTACGAAATCATGGAGTGGGCACAGTGCGTGGGCTATAAAAAGATCTTTCAACTCCCAAAACACCTTTCCAGGGCGAGACTCAGGCTGGAGCTCGGTCTGATTAAACAATCGCCAACTCTAGACGCTGACCTCCTGAAATATTATATTAGAATCCTGAAAGCCTCGGAGCAATCCCCAAAGAGCTGTCTGAGAGACATATTTGAAAAAACTGGATCTCCGTAGAATCCTCAGCTCAAGAGAGTCCTTGCCATTACAGAAATAAATAAACCAGCACTCGCCCTTCCTTTCATCTCATACACTATCTGGAAAAAGAGTATCAACAAACAAGCGCAATCAGTTTCATTCCTGCAAGACCAGGCAACAATAAATACACCACCTTTCCTGGCCCTGCTCAACGCCTCGCATTTGGAATCTAAACCCAAGCCTTACTTCTCCGCTACTCTCAATCCTAAAATCAGAAGAGCGATCATATACATGCGATCGCTGACACCGCCAACAGCGGAATTCAGCCCGGCCTGGGCAAATCAAATACCTCGAGGAGCATGCTGTATGTGCGACTACAATGAGAATCGTGGCTGCGCCTTCTGTGCTGCTGCCCTCTGCTATAGCAAATGAAAGGAGAATCCACCTTAGGGAACTATTCTTGAGTGGAAAAGCAAGTACCTGCCTCGGGGCTGCGGCAATATGTTTTGCACAAAGGGAATCCCACATCCGGGCCTGCTGTGGTCGATTTATGCAAACTATTAGGGACACTCTCCAGCCTCGCTCAGGTCCCCAACCTCGCCCATGAATAGTCCAAAAGCTGATCCCGGATTATTTTAAAGGGAAGCCAGCATGAACTCGTCGTCGACCAGAATCGAGAAAAGGAAAACAATCGCTCATCCTCTTAAAGATCTGACTGCAGACGGAGCACATAGCCCTCTGACAGATCTCAGTCCTTGCCCTGGATGAAGCAACTGAGATTGGCGATCTCCAGCTATTTCACTCAACCAAATGCAGGTTTAAACTTTCACAAAGTCGCAAAGCACAAGCACTTTACCAGGGAACTAGGACTAATGATAGAACACGCGGTATCTAAGGTGAATGGGAAGGCAGGAAGATCAAGAATACAGATGAGCCAGACCGGTGACTGTGGCTGGTCGCAGAGCAACGGACATATGTAAATGCAAAAACAAGTTCAGAGCCAAATGATTGCATACAACACTTCACTAGAATTTTCAATCTTTACTCAAGGGCCAAGTGCAAGTTCTATCGTTTTCCTTTTTTAATGTTTTTTTTGTTACTGTAATGCAATGGTTTTAATTAACGTATGCAAATATAGAAATTCCAAGCTGTGTTGCAATACTCCAGATTTATTAAGCCACGCAGGGCTTTGCAAGGTGGCCTTGCGTGGCTTGAAAAATCTGACTTTGCAGTTGCATCTCCGTTGACCACCATGCGTGGCACAAGAGGCGCAACTCAATGATAGATCTGCCCTTTACTCTTCCAAATCGTACATTTTATATCCTAGATTTGTCCGACATGTTACTGTCCTGTTTTAGCCTAGAGACTTGAGGTGGATATCAATCCCTGAATACTCTTAACTTAGGGGTTTGCCAAAGTAAACAAATCAGATGTGTCTTTGTCAACACCAACAATATCCACTGCTCAGGCAATAGCATGTACTGCATCAATATAGGCGCAGGTCCAACAACACCAACAATATCCACTGCTCAGGCAATAGCATGTACTGCATCAATATAGGCGCAGGTCCAACAACACCAACAATATCCACTGCTCAGGCAATAGCATGTACTGCATCAATATAGGCTCAGGTCCAACAATATCCACTGCTCAGGCAATAGCATGTACTGCATCAATATAGGCTCAGGTCCAACAATATCCACTTCTCTGGCAATGGCATATCTTGCGCCCCGATAGACTCGGGTCCAACACCACCAGCCAGATCCACTGCTCAGGCAATAGTAACTTGTGCATCATTCTAGGCGCAGTGGGAGATGTGTGGGGCAACAGCTAAAGTGGCTGACTCTGGAACACGGGCCTCACAGTTCGATCCCCTGCACTGGTGGCAACTGCAGCTCAGCTCAGCATCATGGACTGTGAGCAATAATCTCCCCAACGGCGTCAGCGCTTTGAGACCCATAGGGGTATTTAGTTTGTGCTTTACACATACCGGATTTATTTAATATAGGCTCAGGTCCAACAACATCAACAATATCTGCCGTTTAGGCAATAGTATATCTTGCGTCAATACAGGCCTATGTAGGGAGATCTTAGTTCCTGGGTCTTAATATTTAAAGATAAGTTTTGTCTGTTCACTGCTTGCACCTCTAGTGGTCTATCCAGGTCACCAGTAGTGCAGACTGCAGCATGGCCACCTCCCGCCTCCTGAAGGAGCCTCCCAGACAGATGGCAGATACTTTAAAGTTCATTGGTGGGAAAAATGTATGAAGTGACTGATGCTCTTTCACATTATCGGGCACTGACTCTCTGCTGATTGGTCCCTGGCGTTCATCATACCTCACTGACTCTCTGCTGATTGGTCCCTGGTGTTCATCATACCTCACTGACTCTTTGCTGATTGGTCCCTGGCGTTCATCATACCTCACTGACTCTCTGTGGATTGGTCCCTGGCGTTCACCATACCTCACCCTTCTCAGCAGCACCTCTGTGCTTTGATGCTGTACACTGAAGGCACCGGATGTTCTGCATCTGATGCTCAGGATCCGCACACTGCCGCCAGGTTGGCTTCAGGTGCCTGAGATTCAAGCACATAATGACCATTCATCCAGTCATTTCATACTCAAGGTTATTCCCTCAGTGCCTGTTGGTCTCTGGCTTCTAAGCTCACAGAGGATGTCCTTGTAATTTGAAAAGAAGACGAATTTGCCTGCGTTGGATATGCTTCACAGGCCTGTATTTCTTTCTTCTTCATTATTGTGTTTTAACAATTGGGACCGACCGTCCTCATTTCAAGCATGGGGGAACCTTTTCAGCTTTTGAGATTCCTCTAGTGCCCTTAATTCTGATTTGACTGATGCCTGCTGCATAGGGCTGCCTCGAGCTAGAGCTGGCCCTGTCAGTGACAAGCTTTGGCCTCAGCCATCACTCACCTTTGCTGTCTTGTTTCCGAGGCCTTTGAAGGTGAGAACCCCATAGGCATCAGTGGGCATCTCTTCAATGTGCTTCTCCGGGATCCATGTTGGTTCAGTGTGTCTGGTGTTCCCATGCTTGTGCTGCCTCTTCTCATTTCCACAGCAGCACACCTCCTCCCTGAGGGAAACAAACAGAGCAGGAAGTGTGTGGGGGGTGCACAGGACAGTGAAAGGTACAATTGAGCAGTCAGGTGCAGACTTTCAGAGAAACACCACAGGTCAATAGACACAAAAGACAGCATTTGTTTTCAGACAGCCTAGCCATTTATTCAATGTCAGTGGATACCACAGGAGCACAGATACAAAAGGGGATAAAATATAGCGTGTGGTTCTCCTGGGCAACCTAATTTAAAAAATTGTACTTAGACCACAAAGTGTCAATAGGTTACATTGGATGTGCAGAGGACAGGTCCTTACATCAACAGTGCAGAGCCCAGCAATAGGAGGCAGGATCTAACCCTTGGTGGCCTCAGAGGAGGCGGCTTCCTCTCCCAGTGGGGGCTGGGCGGCAGGTGAGTGGACCCTCCCTCCGGAGTGTAACATGAGCAATTCATCTTCCAATGTCATTGTCAATTACTTTGTGTATTTTAACGGCGGGATTACCATGAATGTATCTATGATTTAGAAGATTATACAATTTTTTTAGTGACTTGTGTCGTAACGTAAATGTTTTGTGAAAGGTAGTATGATCTGTTAAACAATAAGACATAGGATGAGGTTATACAATCATTCTACCTAATATCTGGCCATGTGACTGTACCAACATAAGGGGCCGACAGAGTCACATCCCCCTCTTTCGGTGCTGAATGGATGACGGACGCTCCACGCTTCTCATCCATAATGGGCCTATTAGTTGTTGCGCACAGGGGTGTTTGTATCCGAGGCCTGGCGGACGGCACGGGCCTAACGCCACGTGGTGCTGACTGGGGTTGCACAGGGTTAGTGGCATTGGAGGCCCTGCGGACAGCACAGGCACCCCTGTGGATGGCGGTGGCTTCGTGTGCACTGAGTCAGTGGCACCTTAATCTGCTGAGTGGGTGTGCAGCCTGCGATGATGCCCCGTCTTGGAGGTCTGGCCAGCTCAGGTAATGTGTGCCCTGCTGGACCGCAGTGTGGGCCATATCCAGCGGGCAGTGTGGGCCTACCGCCACGTGGCCTCGCCTACTGAATAACAGTTAGTGGCACTCATAGGGCTGAGCGGCTGTGCAGCCTGCGATGGTGCCGGGTGCACTGGTATGTCCCATGCCATGGAGTAATCAGGACCCAGCACCACACGTGAGACCTGGTGGCCTGCGGAGCGTGGCTGCATGATGTGGAGGGTACCATGTCCGCGGGCCCCGGACTTTTGGCTTGCAGCGGCACGTGGTGGGACCTCTCATCTACATGCCGGTGGCGGAAGGTGAGCATTGAGGCCTGGGTGTGCATGGGCAGCCAAGCTCCAATGGGCGGCAGGGATGGGCTGGTGTGCCGCTGCTTGGGTGTGCATGGACGGACAGGCAATGTTGTCTTGTGCAAATGTGTGTACTGTGCCAATTGTGTATCTGGACTCTGTTTCAGATGACGGTTCTGTCTCAGATGTGTGACCTGGGGTACTGCCATGCATGCCGGCAAGTGGTTGTAGACACATTGGTGGCAGCAGGTGAGCAGTGTACCCTGGGGGGCCGATTCACAGAACTAACTTAAGACAAAATCCTAAACTTACTACTTTTGGTATTCACAGAAGTTAGGATTTTGTCTTAAGTGTGTCTTAAGACAAACTTAGGACAGACTTAAGACAGACTTAAGACAAACTTACTTAAGACAAACTTAAGACAGACTTAAGACAGACTTAAGACAGACTTAAGACACACTTAAGACAAACTTAAGACAAAATCCTAACTTAAGTCTGTCTTAAGTCTGTCTTAAGTCAGTCTTAAGTTTGTCTTAAGTCTGTCTTAAGTCTGTCTTAAGTCTGTTTAAGTCTGTCTTAAGTTTGTCTTAAGACAAACTTAAGACAAAATCCTATTTTCTGTGAATACCAAAAGTAGTAAGTTTAGGATTTTGTCTTAAGTTAGTTCTGTGAATCGGGCCCTGGGTGCGCAGGGGCGGCTCTCCCTCACCCTCTCTTCTTCGCTCTCTCTCTCTCACCCTCTTTCCTCTCTCTCACTCCCTCTCCTTTTCTCTCTCCTTCACTCTCTCTGTCCTTTGATGTGTGCAGGACACACCTTCTCATCATGTTTTTTGTCTTGCAGGCTTGGACCTGCGGATTGTCCAGAGGGTAGCGGCCATTTGTCATCATTTCATTTCTTTGTTATTTTTAATAAAGTTAAATGTGCTCATTATTTTGTACATGTTTGGGTGTACCTGATGTGGTATGTGTTTGGTCGGGGGGTGCCAGGGATGGGTGGTCCGGGGGTGGTGTCTATGGGTGTTGTGGCCCTCTTGGGTGTCCAGGCCCCATGATGTGTGGCTCCATGGCATCTGTTGCCCTTCTGATGTGGCCCTGGGCTGGTCTCCTTTTCGTGGTGCAGGCTGATGTCCGACTTAACACCAGGTCAGAGCAGGTGTAGATTTCCTGGTGCTAACGCACCTTATTGCCTGTTTTGTGTTCTTATCGCCGATGTGGCTGTTCGTTGTGAATGTTGAGGAGTGGTGTTGTAGCGGCTTTTGGCACGGGAATGCCCACTCTACATCTCATTAGCAATATTTGCGGGGGGTCCTCTGTGGCGATGATTTTTGCGGCTGCTATCGCAGAGAAACTGGTGATAATGGCTATTAGCACCAGCTTGTGAATGGGGTGGTAAATTTATCACAACTTTGGCTGCGATAAAGTGCCGTTAATTCGGCGATAGCTCCTTGTGAATATGGCCCTTAGTGTTGTTATTGTGTAACTGACTATGTGTCAGTACCAGAGTCGTGAGGGTTATGTGTGTCCTTTCTTCACTGAGCAGTCTCAAAGTAATAAAGCAATTTAACAAGCCCCAGTACCCCTGAGGGTTAGTGGTAGTAAGCCACATGTCACATTACCAGAGTAACTAATGGTAAGTCAATAACAGCTTCTTCCACCATTTCAAACCTCCTTGTTTGCTGTTCTGTAAGGTTGGTTTAGTCAAGTGACTTTATCTTGTCTATCACATCTCATGCCCATGTGCTATAGTTCTCTATTTAAGTAGTGCATGTACTTGATTTCCATACTGTGAGTATTCTGAATAATTATGCTTACTGCTTTGCTGGTGATACTGGAAAGAAAAGTGCTTTAGTTTTTCTGCATTTCTGCTACAACATTTCTTTTTCCTTCTGTGCCACTCCTAATAACGGAAAAACCGGTTCTGTGTTGCTTGTGTTCTGGATCAGGGAGGACCTGGCCTGGCAATTCGGGCTGGACTGTTCATATTGCAGCAGGGTCAGTACTGATTTGCATATGACTGGAGTCCAAACTGAGGTGACGTGGGGAGCAAAAGAACGATGGAGTGGGATGCGGCCTGAGTGATGACCAGTTCTGAAGAAGATCAAGAACAGCCAATAACAACCAGGCTCTTGTTCTCCTGGTGGCCACCAGATTTGGCTAGGAGAGTGTGGTACCCAGAAGTCCTGAATGTCAGATTGGGCTAGGAGAGTGCGGTAGCCAGAAGTCCTGAACGTCAGATTGGGCTAGGAGAGTGCGGTACCCAGAAGTCCTGAACATGAGCATCTGTTCTCGAGAAGCCAGTGCTGCACCACCTGAAGTGACCACCCAACAGAAGAAGAAGGCTGCCCATCTCTACTGCCTGCCGCCAACTGGTGAACATTAGACTAATTTCCACATATCTGAGAGGCAACGGATCATGTCTTTGAAGTAATGTATGCAATATACATCATTATATAAGTGAGACAAGTCAATCCCCTGCTTCTATGCATTCTTTTTACTTGTGCTTCTCATCCCAGATAAAAACGCAGCCTGTGCATTTTGTCCACACAAGGCCTCTTCAAGGCACAATAGAAGAAGGGGAAGCCTCCAATCAGGATCCGCGGTCACGGCGCAAGCCCACTGTAGGAGAGTAGGATCTGCTTCACATGTTTACCCCCACTTTTTCCTGGTGTTTCACTGTGTTTCGAATTTAGTCTTGCTGGGACCCTGCTATTCAGGGCCCCAGCCTAGATACTTCCTCTCTAAATTGATTGCATGTACTTTAGGTACACTCCAGATTGGATTCTGGGGTACCCTAGTGAGTTCCTAGTATATGGTATACTATGTACCCAGGGCATAGGTACCCCAGAGGCCTATCAGGGGCTGAAGCATGTATTGTGCCACCCCTGGGAAGCCATGCAAAATGACACCACAGGTCTGCTACTGCAGCCTGGGTAAGGTGGTGCATGCACCCCTTACTCAGGTATAGGTTCACTATACCTCACCTATCACTGCACATAGTAACCTATCAGTCACCCTTATGGCAGGCCTTATCACTCCTGAAGGCAGGGTGCTTGGTTATATGTGAGAGGGTGCCCAGGCATGAGCTGAGCCCCCCTGTAGCCTTCGGAATCTCTTCTCCGGGGTTGTCAGTGGTGCAGCCTGACCATATACTCTTAAGTGCATTATATCTTAAACGGTTAATGCTAACTTTGGACTGGCTGCTCGGAAACATGTGTGTTTGGTGTCAAACACCTTGGAATCATACCCCCACATCAATTTCTGATGTGAGAATATGATCCCACCCTTCTAGAGGGAGAGACATGTCAGTACTGGTATACCCGGTAGAAATCTAATAGAGCCCTGGCATCACAAAATGGATGCTGCAGCCAGAGACACGGGTCCGGCCTCCTGCTGCTGACCGAAACTCCGGCAGGGGAGGCCTGGACAATAGGTTTCCTATCACATGGAGGTGTAACCACCTCCCAGACAGGCTTATATGTATTGGGGCTGGGTGGGAGCACTCTTTGAGTGCTTTGAAGTCATGCACTCGGGGCACATTTGGTGTCCCTGTGCATAGTCCAGCTCAAACCAGTTCAGGGGCTTCCAGCTGCTCTGGCATGAAACTGGACAAAGGAAATGGGTGTAACCACCCCTCTTTCTAAACCCTCCCATAGGTGGGTCCCCTGAGCTAGTCCCGCCCCTTCCTTAGGTATAAGTAAGGAACCTCTGTAACCAGAACTTTAGATATCCCTGGACGAAACTCTGAAGCTGAATCCTGCCACTTTGACGCTCTACTAATGACTAGAGAACTGAAGAAATCTCCCTTGGGGTCAAGGTGTGACTCCCCTGCTTGGCAGGCACCAACGAAGCAATTTGCCGGTCTGCATCGCCGAAGCTCCCGCCGGACTCCGAAGTATTTGCAGCCCAGGAACAGGATGTCCAGACATCTCAGAGGCCGACCCGAGTCTCCAGCAAAGCTACTCCCGTAGCCCTCGTGAGTAGCGTGGAACCGGAATTCCTGGTCACAATGCACATTTGCAAGTACATTGACTTCTCGACATCTCTTGAAGTCGTGCTTGGGCTTACTTGTAGCCCCCACCTCGAGCAGAGAATCCACCGAAGATTGTTGGCCTAGTCATCCCAAGTGACCCGTGGGCCGCCATTTTGTGTTTCTTCTCGAGGTCCCTTCGCAATCCCTGGTCTGTTGACAGGTGGGTCCCTGAGGGGGTAACTTTGAAAATCCTTGGGCTTCCCTGATTGCTCCAGACGTGCCCTGACTCCCAACCAAGTGGTGAGTACCCCAGACCTTGCTGGTCTGCACCGAAGCATCTTTCTCCTTTCTGTGTGGGTTGCTGTTGCCAAGACTTGTTGTGTTCAATCCGGGCACCAACGCTTAAGCACTCGACATCCTTCGTGAGACAGCTCGAATCCAGCTCCTGGTCGTTCTCACCGCCTCCTGGTCCTCGTGACTGAAGAGTCAAGCTTCACCTTCTTCACCTGAAACACCCAACATCGGTGGGCATCCGCCCATAGTCCTCCTGGCCACTGGCAAGTGACCCAGACTCTGTCCCCTCTGCTTTCAGGTTCTTCTTATCTTCGATCCGGGCTTGGATCTCTTCGGACACTTCGCATCTTCTCGGCAGCAGCACTTCTTTGCCAGCTGCCATTGAAATCGACGACGCGATCCGACACCATTTGACACCTATGCACCCGGCTTCCCTGGGTGAGGTAACTTGAGTACTCCAGTGCTCCCGTGGGTGTTGACCCTAGAACTTCCTAAGTCCCAAAGGGTTTAGTCCTGACTCATTTCTAAGTGTTCCTAATCTTTAAAAATCTAACCGCGACTTTCCCCATAGAAGCTAACGGGAGCTCGCGGCTGTGCTCTCACACTGCACCCGGCCCCCCTGGGTCCCCTGTGTCACTACCTTGGGTGGTTCCTTGGGGTCCCAGTGATTCTACAGGCTCTAGGTCTTGTGTCTAGTAAAGTAGTGGTTCTTATACCACTATTTTAGTATATAGTTTGGCTTGCTCTTAGGGACTGACGTGTATTTGTGCTATTTTACTGTGATATTTGAAGTGTAACTTATGTGTTTTGACCTTTAGCCTCATAAAGAGACTAGGAGGGTGCGTTTAGTAATAAAAACATATATTTGCATAAATATACCTGGTGTGGTCTCCTTTCATTTAGCCACTCAGGAGAATATAGACTGTAAAAACAAGCTGCTTTACATTCCTTCAAGACTTAGCCTGAAGGCTGCTCTCCATAGCTACCACTAGGATAGGTTTCACTAAAGGTTGTCTTTAACCTATAACCAATAAGGGGTTGTTTGGACTGGTACAAGGTGCCCACTATAACTAGTGGACAGCATATACCAGGCCAACTTCTCACACCCACTCGCAGTCACAGCGCGAGCCCAAAATTCCACACCTGTCTCGACAACGCCGGATTGCTGTTTTTCAATCTCAGCCTTGTAGTGTCAAAGAAATGCACGTTCAAGCACAATATGTAACTTCAGTTATGTGAGTCACAGGGACACTCGTCTGGGACGGATGCTCCCGGATTGCACAATTTAAGAGTCCAGGCTCAACCAATCAGCACCGAGTTCGGTGAGTAACCAGTGGTCACGTGCGCAGAGTGCATTATTAGAGACTCCGACACTACTACTGACAAACAAAAGTGACTCTACGACGTATACGGAGTAGGGGCAGCTTAGATATTTGACGCAAGGGCTGATCGTCAGGAAACAGTTTGGAGACCCCTGGAAGAGCCGGATGCAGTCAGGCGTTACACCTGGTCTCTCGGCCTGCCTACAGTTAATGATCGCATTCTCAGTTAGTGCCTGAATGAGGAACCAGCAGAGGTTTGGTACAGTCCTGCGGCCGTGGCCTTACCTGTCATTAGAGTCAGGGTTCCTGACGAAGTGCGCGCATTCCTTCTTTTTAGGTCTCGCTGAGCCCAGCGCATGCGCTGGCTCGAAGAGACATTTTATATGTGGGCTTCAAAAAGTGCTACCAGGCCAGCCTAGAGGTACAGTGCATGTGCGCGGGCGCGCGCGCCACGCTTACTTTCACTTTCGCGGCTGCACGGCCGCTTTGATCGCGATCACGATCACTTTCACTGCGCAGACCCAGCCTCCTCTGCCGGCACACTCACAACTGGCAACATTACGAGGGAGTACGTGCCACGTTACTTCAGTTAATTTTACTAGCTGCTCCTTCTCCCTTTTTAATTTCCTGACCAATTTGCCTTTAGTTTGACTCTTCAACTACACCTATTAAGCACCATTGGTAAACTTTAAGGATTTCATTTGAGATAAACATATTTCAATAATTACTAGGGATAAAATCCATCTTTACTCAATTTAAGTTACTCCTATCCCCTATAGAGTGCCGCCTCCATCAAATTTCGTATTCACTTGTAATCTTGTGCACTCGCAGCAAATGTGATGCCCTGGTGGCACAGCAGAGATGGTATGACGTCACCCGAGCCCAGCTGGGGGTGCCCCTTCCATTACATTCTTAATAAGGGTAAACACATGTACAGAGTGGTATGCAGCTTCATAGCAAGAAAGGTATGACAACGGACTGGCTTACATTCAGTAGGACAAATATGAACCTATTTAAGTCCGAATAAAATCACTGCCTGCCAAGCAGACAGTATTAGAAGTTTCGTAAATTAAATGAGACTTTGGGAGAGAAAGATGAAAGCTCTAAACATTCCAAAAGCGCTTGAACTTTAATATCCCTAAGGGAATGGAAAGCTGTACCCGAGAACACACACTCATGAAGTGAAAGAGCAAGCATGCCTGCTGGAATCAATCTCAAAGTGTCACTTCACAATAATTATATTATAGAAAATGTCAACCAAAAAACAGATTATGATCAAACTTTCACAAGCTTCATTACAGCATACACTGGTACAGTTTGCAGAAATCTGCTGAAACCACCGGATGCCGTTAATTTGAAAACGGGCCATCATGCTGTGAGCACATCTGATCCAGCCGACACCTTTCCCTTTAATGATCACTGTTTAGAGTTGTCAAAGCCAGTGGGTTCAATTTAACTACACAGGGATTACCAGATAGTCAGTGCATCATTGCAGTGAATGAAAGAGGCTAGAACAGGAAACAAGTGTCTTTGCGGATACTGTGCTGGAGTACACAAACAGCTGCATGAATACTTACGATTTGTCTCTTCTGCAAACTCGCCTTTGTGGACTCACTTGCCGTCTGCGAGGGGACAGAGACTTTCCTCTTCTGTCTTTGATTGGGGACTGGGCACTTGAGGACTTCAGTATCTGGAGACATTTTGTATGTGGGCTCCAAAAAGTGCTACCAGGCCAGCCTAGAGCTACAGTGCATGTGCGCGGGCGCGCGCACCGCGCTTACTTTCACTTTCGCACGGCCGCTTTGATCGCGATCGCGATCACTTTCACTTTCGTGGCCGCACGGCCGCTTTGCTGCGCAGACCCAGCCTCATCTGCCGGCACACCCACAACTGGCAACATTACTTTTCTACAGCGCTTCGAAGCCTGAACTGGTCTAGCGCTTGAAATCAAGTAAGCAGAGATTCACAATGTTATTTTACATCGCAAATCACGCAGTGTTGGGCAAGGTGACACCCCTACACGTAGTTATGAATTACAGTCTCGCTTGTGTGCAGCCGGCCCAGGTACAAACAGTGTTCACGTGGGTTGTGAATGAACCCGCGATGGTGTGAGACTCCGGGGCAAACCCTGGGAAGCCCAAGGTCTCTTCAGCCCGATGTGTCCGTCTCTCGTCGCCCCTCCCCTCCCTCACGTCTCCTTCCTCCTTCCAGTTCTCACACTCTGCTTTCCTCCCTCCCTCACCTCACGTCTCCTTCCTCCTTCCAGATCTCACACTCTGCTTTCCTCCCTCCCTATCTCACTTCCTGCACACAAACCTTTCCTGGCTGGGGACCAAATCTAAGAGACTTGAGTGAGATAACTAACTTAGGAACACAAGACAAAAAAACAAGCACTTTCCAGCACTTGAAGCTGTGTGCGTGCACTACCCAGAGACGCGAGGCACGTCCAGCATTCACCGGTCTGAGGCTCGTGCACGGAACTAGCGGTCGCAAAGCCTGGGGTGCACAAGATCACACCTCAGATCTGTGGTGCACGTCTGCCACTCACCAGGCTCACGGAGTTAGCAGCAGGTGATATGGATTCAGCGAAACCTGTCGCCGGGGGACACACGGTGGCCACAGGCAATGGTGAATGCTCCCCGAATGTCATTTCCTGATGCCATATTTGTTTTTAAAATCATCTCACGGGCAGAAGCATGCACATCTGTCACTAACAAACCATCCCCTGCACCAGAGATTAATGCAGTGTGTCTGCACGTCTCAGGGGCAGGGAACCTACACACTTATCACTAACAAACCATCCCCTGCACCAGGGTTTAATGCAGCATGACTGCACGTCTGAGGGACAGGGACCCTGCACACCTATCACTAACACACCACCCCCGCACCAGGGACTAATGCAGCCTGTCCTAATAGAGTCTGGCGGGGGACCCTCTACGTACCTTGCAGGGGGGCCCCCTCAATTATAGTTACGCCACAATGGGAGAAAGGTCAACAAGAGCACTCTTTTTTCAGTGGGAGCACACAAGTGAATGGGTCTGTAGCACTTCTGAAAGTTCATTCACTGTTGGTCACATAAGGTCGCTGTGATGTAGTTTTACTCCTGCTTATATTACCGCCACAAGCATTCGGTAATAAGATTTCTGCACAATTTTCTCATGAATCCAGGTCACCTGAATAAACTCGTCCAACTGGTATGGCTGTGCCTTTCTGGTCCTAGCAATCTTGAGCAGGTGAGGGGTTTGTTGAGCTTTCAGAATATTTCCTAGTAGATTAAACAAATCAGGATTCCTTGCAGCGTCCAACTTTACTACCAAAGCACAAGTACTCATTTTCTCTGCCTATTTAAAGAAAAAGCAAAGAAGAAATTGCTTAAAGGATGCTGTGCTATTACATTATGAAGAACAAGCATTTGCAATGCAATAGGTCTCGCATTTACGTGAGTTTAAGTTATTGGCATTGTAAATAATGCCTTTTTTTTTTTTTAAACGGAAACAAAAATAAAAGACATTGTCATTTGCAATGTCAATAGCTCAAACTCACGTAAATGCGAGACCTATTGCATTGCAGATGCTTGTTAATGTTGGTTTCGAACCAGTTCCCAGTCTGCAGAAGAGAAAAGGAAGAGTTCAGTCCAATCTTGAAGAGAAGGGTGTTCTGCCCATCTGTACACTGAGAGCTGCCCTCCCGTGAACCCCTCCTGACGCCAGATGGAACAGTCCAGCTAACACCCGGCACTGACCCCAGCAGACCCACAGGGGCATGGCGGGTTCAGCTCCTGGCACTGCGCTACTCAGACTCCAGGCCCATTCACTGAATGGGTAAATCTTTTAAAATGTGCCTGGGAATTCAGCTGTCATGTGACATGTTCAGTTAATATAGGTAAAACAATCCCATTGATTTTAAATGCACCCGATTAACACTTTATTGCAGCTATCATGGCACAAATCACCTAATATGTCCACCAGCCCCACAACAGTCCCATGTCTAACGTTTTATGATGGTGTGGTGTTTTTAAGTTTTTACAGGAGTGGCGGGTTATCTGTTTTGGTGCGATGAAGCTTCAGGTCAGCTAACCACAAAGCTTCACTGGACACTAGGCCACAGATGATACAACCACGGCAGAAATACACTTTCAATAATCTCTTTTGTTAGTCCAGCATTTAATCCACAAAAAAGCAATGCAAACTTTGCATCCCTCTGGGGGTCTTGCCATCTGTGGGTCACGCAACACTAATATACAGTCCTAATTAAAACACCTGGAAAGGTGCTTCATTTCAATCTCATACAAGCATTAGCAAACCAACAGGTCCGTCTGCTTGTTAAGGGAAGTGTTTGGTAATAGTTGCACAAGTCTGTGTCTGATGCTCCTGGAAATATCATAATGAAGCGACCTCTTGGGCTCCACCAATACAGAAGCTGGAAGTAGGGACCTTTGTTCAACAGACTGGGGGGCATATTATCAGCAAACGGCGTTAAAATTATCTTAAGCGGCGATAATGGCCTTGATAATATGCCTCGGAGAATTCCCATAGAAGCCCATGTTCTGGTGTGAACATGGGCTTCTATGGGAATTCCCTGCGGCATATTATCAAGCCCATTATCGCCGCTTTAGTGGCAGTTTTCTGCTGGTAAAGCGGCGATAATTTTAACACAGTGCTTGATAATATGCCCCTGCGTTAGCAGAGTTACGATTCACCCTCAAAGAAGAGTGTTATAATATGGAGGCAAGTCCAAGAACATGCCATCATGAGAGCAAAGCAACACAAACTTGGAAGGGTGAAGAGTGAGCAGCTTTAGCTTATAGTAAAGACACAGGATGCCCCTCCTAGGCAAGAAAGATATAAACCAGAAGTGAAACGTCATCTCCAGTAAAGTAAATCCATCAAAATACACACATTGACCCTGAATTACAATACATGTGTCATGTCGCTTCTGCAATCTGACAAAAGCACAGTTGGAGCACATCACCAAAACCCAAAGGGAACACAAATGGGACTACGTAAACATCATCAAAAGGCAATGTGTTGATGCAGTGGCAAATCATCCAAGCAAGTAAGCCATGACCAACCCATGGAAGCCAATGGCTGAAGAGGGAGGAGCCAAGCCCACTATCCCCTTACTGCTTCTTGGATGGAGGTTTCCGAAGCATTGGTGTCATGAGGTCTCTCACACAGACATAGCAGTTCACAGTGAGACCAGGGGAAGGTGCTCCAGTGGCCTCCTCACACTCATGTTTTGAGTATCACTGAAAACCCCAAAACTCTCTATAATCATTACAGAAATGTTGAATTGCATGGCATATTAAAGGAAGATTCGTATTTTTTCCTTTTGTATTTTTAGACATCTTTAAACTATTCGGCCAGATGTTTCTGCCAACAACTTTGACTTTTTCTAAGGCTGACTTTAGAATCTCATCAGCAGATTAAGACCGATTTTTAAATGTTTTAAAAGAAAGCATCACATTATTAATTACTTGTAATCTGAGGGCGCTTCGGCAGGGTTGTGCTTCATTAGGGCCAGGTAGACCAACTGCCCTACAGCTCCACCATAAGAGGCCACACAAATGTACCAGATTTTTCAGTGGTTGTGGGGTAGAGGGGGCAATAAAGGCAAATTGTATATTTGTCTGGGACTCTGAAAATCCTTTCGCTAGAGGGGAAACATTTTGTTGGACAATATGTTAATATTCAGAGGCTTTTTTGTGTTATTAGGTACCTGCATGAGACCCCTTGATTCAATATGGCCATCTAACTTTAGTCAAAATCACATTAGAGCATGATTTGGCCACTACAGGATGCTGAGGGTTCATCACTGCCTATCAGATGAACAAGTTACTGACCTTCGGTAACGCCTTTCCTGGTAGAGAATTTATCTAGCCACAAATTCCTTACTGGCCCTCCCCGCCCCGCGCACTGTACATGTCACATCTAAGAGCTCCTTCAGGGCCGCGCTTTGACATATGGAAACTTAGGTCAGCGCCATGGGGTGGCGCCTATACAGGCACCGTGAACGTCACTTCTGCCGCCTACGATGCCACACTCAGCTCAACACCACCACCTGCCAGTGATCAAGGGAACTGCTGAAAAAATAATTCTGCATCCAGTCTGACACCTGAAGACTGTACTAAGGTAAGGTAGTGAATGTGCAGCTTGATAAAGCCCCTACCAGATAAGGCGTTACTGAAGGTAACTTGTTAATTATGCTCTATTGTCTGGAATTTTGTTGTTATTGTTATAACAATTTAACATTTTAAAAAAATAGCAAAGAATTTAAAGGCAGAAATAGATTAATGGAACAGGTGGAGACAAAAATAGACTGTAGAGTTCTTCAGATGGTGTGAATTTGTATTTGAAAAAAAAGCAGTCGAGTGATTCTGCTCTTGCATGAAGCAGTGCTGGAAACACAAATAAATCATGGTGAATGTCCTGCATGGTCAAGTGGCATAAGGTAGAAGTTCAATCTTTTAAAGGAAAAAATGTGTAGCTTCAAAGAGAAAATTAGTTGGTGAGTTGGCACAGAGCTTGTCTATGGGATTTGAAACTGGGCTGCACTTTGCAGACGTCTCCTGCTTCCCTTGCCTTGCTGTACCTGTTGTGATAGAAGCCTGAGTTGCTTCTGCCCATGCTGCATCTGTATGTTGTTCGCTCTTCTGTGTGAGAAGTTTGCCTGGCATATGCTGTCCACTAGTTATAGTGGGCACCTTGCACCAGTCCAAACAACCCTTAATGATGATAGGTTTAAAGACAACCTTTATTGAAAGCTATCCTAGTGGTAGCTATGGAGAGCAGCCTTCAGGCTAAGTCTTGAAGGAATGTAAAGCTTTTGTTTTACCAGTCTATAATCTATTGAATGACCAAATGAAAGGAGAACCACACAAGGTATATACATATAATATATGTATTTATTTCTAAACACACCCTGCTAATCTCTTTATGAGATTAGAGGTCAAAGCACATACGTTACAATCAAAATATCACAGTAAATTAGCACAATATAGGAGAGGCCCCAGGGGGGGGACCGAACCATTTACTAAGAAAGTGGTATAAGAACCACGACTTGACTAGACACAGTGTCTAGAGCACGTAGAATTGCTGAGACCCCACTGAACCACCCAAGGTAGGGACCCAGGAGACCCACGGGGGAAGCATGCAGTGTGGGAACACAGGCTCGAGCCCTGTACAATGCTATGCGAAAGTCGCGGTTGGAAAATTAGAATTTAAGGACACTTCGGAGAGGACTTTAAGCAAACCCCTTTAGACTTAAGGGGTTCTAGGGCCAGCACCCACGGGAGCACCAGAGTACTCGAGTTACCTCACCCAGGGAAGCCGGGTGCAAGGTGTCAAAGGGTGTTGGGAATCGTCGTCATTTTCAATGGCGATCTGCTTCAAAGTGCTGCTGCCTTGGAGAAGAAAAGTGTCCAGTGTGATCCAAGCCTGGATCAAAGATGTGAAGAACCTGAAAGCAGAGGGGACAGAATCTGGGTCACTAGCCAGTGACCAGGGGCACAATAGGCGAATGCCCACCGATGTCGGGTGATTCAGGTAATGAGAGGTGAAGCTTGACTCCGCTGCCACGAGGACCAGGAAATGTCGATAACAACCAGAATTTGCAGGCGAGCTGTCCCTCGAAGGCTGTCGAGTGCTGGGGCGTCAGTGCTCGGATTGGAACAAACAAGCCTTGGCAACTGCAAACCACGCGGTGAGAGAACAAAGGTTTCGTGTGGACCAGCAAGGTCCAGGGGACTCCCTAAGTGATGGAGACATCTGGAGCAACCAGGAAAACCTGCTGAAAGTACAAGTACCCTTCTTGAGGACCCACAAGTCGACGGACAATGGATCACGAAGGGACCTCAGGAGGAAACACTTGGAACCAGCCCACTGAACAATCGGAAAGTGTAGGCCAGTGATCTTCAGTGGAATCGCTGCTCGGGGTCTGGACTATAAGTAGCCCAAGCACAGCCTCAGGGAATGCCGGGAAACGTGTGCAGCTCCAAGTGGTCGCGGTGTCCAGGGGTACGGGTTGCACGGTCCCCACGAGGGCTACGAGTCTCAGGTTTGCTGAGAACTCGGGTAAGCCTCGGGGATGCTTGGCAACCCACCTCTTGTGTGGCAGAAGTCTTCGGAGTCCTCAGGAGCTTCGGAGATGCCAACCAGACAGATGTGTCTTTTAGGTGCCTGTCAAGCAGGGGAGTAACTCCTTTACTCCAAAGGGAGATTCTTCAGTCATCTAGTCGTGTAGATCATCGAAGTTCCAGGATTCAGTATCAGAGTTTCATCCAGGTAAACCTAAAGTCCTGTAGAGAGGGGTTCCTACTTTATACCCAAGGAAGGAGTGGGACAAACTCTGGGCACCTGCCTATGGGAGGGTTAGGACAGAAGGGTGGCTACACCCATGTCCTTTGTCCATTTTTGCACCAGAGCAGGAGCAAATGGCTCCTGCAACCGGTTTGACCTGGACTTGGCCCAGGGACACCAAATGTGCCCCAGGCTCAGACTTCAAACCACTCCTGGAGTGCACCCACCCAGCTCCAATACACTACATCCTGTCTGAGAGGTGGTCATGCCTCCCTGTGACAGGAAACCTATTGTCCAGGCCTCCCCTGCCGGAGTTTCGTCCAGGAGCAGGAGGGCAGACTTGTGTCTGTGGCTGGCAGCATCCATTTTGTGATGCCAGGGCTCTTTAAGCTGGTGCCGGGTAGCCCAATGTGTACATGTTTCTACCTCTAGTAGGGTGGAACCATACCTGATTCCAAAGTGTTTGACACCAAACACGACATGTTTCGGTGCAGCCGTTCCAAAGTTAGCATTTACCGCGAGGCGATAATGCACTTAAGAGTATATGGTATGGCTGCATCACAAATAACCCCGGAGAATAGATTCCGAAGGCTGCAGAGGGGCTCTGCTCATGCAGGGGCACCCTCTCACATACAACCCAGCAGCCTGCCTTCAGGACTGTAAGCGGTACAAAAGGGGGTGGTGATGGACGGAGCATCTGAACCAATCAAACACTCACACCCAGTCAACAGATCTGGGTTTGATCCATCACCGTTCTTTAGCCCACTCTACCACCCCAGTTCAGACATGGCCATATACAAATCAGTCTGACCCTGTGCCTCATGGGAACAGTCCAGCCCGAACTGCCAAGCCATGCCTTCCCTGGACCGGAAACAAGCTTCCTAGGACCGGTTTCTGGCATTTCAGCCGTCTTCAGCCAGGCTTGCTTGAATCCAGTGGCAAAGTGAGCAAGGGACTCACGTCTGAGCATACCCTGCCAACTTATGGCGAACAAAGCGGTACAAAAGGGGGTGGTGATGGACGGAGCATCTGAACCAATCAAACACTCACACCCAGTCAACAGATCTGGGTTTGATCCATCACCGTTCTTTAGCCCACTCTACCACCCCAGTTCAGACATGGCCATATACAAATCAGTCTGACCCTGTGCCTCATGGGAACAGTCCAGCCCGAACTGCCAAGCCATGCCTTCCCTGGACCGGAAACAAGCTTCCTAGGACCGGTTTCTGGCATTTCAGCCGTCTTCAGCCAGGCTTGCTTGAATCCAGTGGCAAAGTGAGCAAGGGACTCACGTCTGAGCATACCCTGCCAACTTATGGCGAACAAAGCGGTACAAAAGGGGGTGGTGATGGACGGAGCATCTGAACCAATCAAACACTCACACCCAGTCAACAGATCTGGGTTTGATCCATCACCGTTCTTTAGCCCACTCTACCACCCCAGTTAAGACATGGCCATATACAAATCAGTCTGACCCTGTGCCTCATGGGAACAGTCCAGCCCGAACTGCCAAGCCATGCCTTCCCTGGACCGGAAACAAGCTTCCTAGGACCGGTTTCTGGCATTTCAGCCGTCTTCAGCGAGGCTTGCTTGAATCCAGTGGCAAAGTGAGCAAGGGACTCACGTCTGCGCATACCCTGCCAACTTATGGCGAACAAAGCGGTACAAAAGGGGGTGGTGATGGACGGAGCATCTGAACCAATCAAACACTCACACCCAGTCAACAGATCTGGGTTTGATCCATCACCGTTCTTTAGCCCACTCTACCACCCCAGTTCAGACATGGCCATATACAAATCAGTCTGACCCTGTGCCTCATGGGAACAGTCCAGCCCGAACTGCCAAGATAATGCCTTCCCTGGACCGGAAACAAGCTTCCTAGGACCGGTTTCTGGCATTTCAGCCGTCTTCTTTCAGGCTTGCTTGAATCCAGTGGCAAAGTGAGCAAGGGACTCACGTCTGAGCATACCCTGCCAACTTATGGCGAACAAAGCGGTAAAAAAGGGGGTGGTGATGGACGGAGCATCTGAACCAATCAAACACTCACACCCAGTCAACAGATCTGGGCTTGATCCATCACCGTTCTTTAGCCCACTCTACCACCTCAGTTCAGACATGGCCATATACAAATCAGTCTGACCCTGTGCCTCATGGGAACAGTCCAGCCCGAACTGCCAAGCCATGCCTTCCCTGGACCGGAAACAAGCTTCCTAGGACCGGTTTCTGGCATTTCAGCCGTCTTCAGCCAGGCTTGCTTGAATCCAGTGGCAAAGTGAGCAAGGGACTCACGTCTGAGCATACCCTGCCAACTTATGGCGAACAAAGCGGTAAAAAAGGGGGTGGTGATGGACGGAGCATCTGAACCAATCAAACACTCACACCCAGTCAACAGATCTGGGCTTGATCCATCACCGTTCTTTAGCCCACTCTACCACCTCAGTTCAGACATGGCCATATACAAATCAGTCTGATCCTGTGCCTCATGGGAACAGTCCAGCCCGAACTGCCAAGCCATGCCTTCCCTGGACCGGAAACAAGCTTCCTAGGACCGGTTTCTTGCACTTCAGCCGTCTTCAGCCAGGCTTGCTTGAATCCAGTGGCAAAGTGAGCAAGGGACTCACGTCTGAGCATACCCTGCCAACTTATGGCGAACAAAGCGGTACAAAAGGGGGTGGTGATGGACGGAGCATCAGAACCAATCAAACACTCACACCCAGTCAACAGATCTGGGTTTGATCCATCACCGTTCTTTAGCCCACTCTACCACCCCAGTTCAGACATGGCCATATACAAATCAGTCTGACCCTGTTCCTCGTGGGAACAGTCCAGCCCGAACTGCCAAGCCATGCCTTCCCTGGACCGGAAACAAGCTTCCTAGGACCGGTTTCTGGCATTTCAGCCGTCTTCAGGCAGGCTTGCTTGAATCCAGTGGCAAAGTGAGCAAGGGACTCACGTCTGAGCATACCCTGCCAACGTATGGTGAACAAAGCGGTACAAAAGCGGGTGGTGATGGACGGAGCATCAGAACCAATCAAACACTCACACCCAGTCAACAGATCTGGGTTTGATCCATCACCGTTCTTTAGCCCACTCTGCCACATCACTTCAGTGAAGATGTCTTAGAGTTTGAGGGCTGCGCTCACAGCACTTTCATGATAGTTCCACACTGGGGGACCTCCTAGCATGGGACTCGCCAACAGAGAATGTGCTAGCATTGCCTTTTGAATACAAGGATTAAGGCAAGTTTTGGTGGGAGGGTGTTAGTCCTTTTGTGCTTATGGACAACCCATGATAATCCATGGTCAGCCATGTGTGATCATGTTTTCTCTGTACTTGGGCCTTAAGGTGCAAAGTGAGAGGGATTGGGCGCTATAGTGGGGGGCAAACTGTTGACAAGTATGAGAACAAATGTTAGGGATTTGTAGGGGGCGTTGATTTAGCCATCTGAGCTTTTGCTGGAAAGGAGCGGTGGGGAGGGGCTCTGACTGGGAGACTGTACGGGTTGAATAGGTGAGGTCTTTCTGGTGGAGAAGGATAAAGTAACAGCAGTGAATTGAGTACGGTTTTGCAATAGTTGAGTTCATCTGACAACAAGACAATGTTCAAGGTTGTGACCGAAAGGAATGATATGTTGAGGAGAAGATCGATGCAATAACTAGGGAGTGATGATTGTGGGAGTCAAAGTAAACCTTCAGGCTCAATATAAAGGTTGGGAGAAGACGAGAAGGACACAAGCTGCAATATGAGAGGTGGCCACTGAGTGTAAGTCACCATACCCTGGCAGAAATGTGAGATTGTCCACCCCAGTTATGAGACTAGCCCAGTCTGTCTCTATTGAAAGAAACTGGCGACTCTTTACATACTTGACCCAGCTGATTCTCCTCGCAGGCCCTTCCTGCCTCCACTGCCTCTGGTCCCTCCATTTCCAAGGCCACTTCCTCGTATTTCCGTCCATCTGATTTATCCGAGTTCAGCTTGTGACTCCCACTGGACCCCATGGCCTTTGTGACTCTGGTTCCTCTCCTTCAGAGATGGCTCATACTGCAAAAATGGATAGAGGTTTTTAGCAAAGGCTGTTCAGTTGGAAACACAGATATCAATTCTTCAGTACAGAAACATCCTCAGGGACACAGGTTATGTTTGATTCAGTTGCCAAACATCTCTTCTGCAGAGTGACCTGCAGGGGCTGTAGAAGAGAAGTCTTCAGTCGGTTTCTAGCCCAGAAGTCTTCTTACTCATCGGCACTCGTTATTCAGCTGCTCATTCTGAACAAGGGTCCAGGGGCTCACAACAAGCATTGCTTGCTTCATACCAATGCCTACGAGCAGACACTCCAATTATAAGTGATGGGAAATGTGAAGTACAGGATTTCCATTTATCTGGCTGATGTCATGCGTGGCACAATAGAGCGGGTTTGCTGCTTAGACCAATGGGTCTTCCTACCCCATGCCTCACTACCCTGCTATCCCACACCAATGAACCCTGGTGCCCCTGGGTCTTTTATTTCTACAGAGGCTGAACCCAAGATGCCCTGTAGGCAGATGACCCTTCATGATGCTACAAGGCTACAGAGCTCTAGGCCCAGACGAGCCCTCGTCCTTCTGCCTCTTATGCCCAGTACCCCAGAGCCATGACCCATAGCAGGACTTCATGTGCCCAAACAGGGGCACAACCCAAACTATGACCCGAACTTCAAGTCAAACCCCGGGGACGGGGCTAAGACTTCAAACAATGGGACAGAGCTGTCCTTAGAGCCAACACAAGAACATTACAGTACATTGTGCATTATACACATACTGTTCAATCATGATACAATTACAACAAAAGTGTTTTAGTGGATTTCACGAGGCTTATAGTCTGCTGACATGTAGAATGGATTTTACAATGTTTAAGAGGCTACTGACAAAGATCTTTAGAAAAGCGAATGAGTGACTTGACAAATAAAAAAGCTGCTTCTGTAGATTTCTACCTAAAGCAGTTTACAACCAGCTTTCACAAGGTTGTTGCAAGACAATGAGGCTTTTTGCCCATGCTCCAAACGAGTACTTCTGTGAAAAGAGTGAATTATTTGGTCATTCAGTTTACACAAAGACATTGCTGCTGACTGTTGGCCACAGGTATGCTTCAGTCTGCTCATCGGGAGATTGCAACAGATGTGTGGTGGGGGCCGCACACATGTATAGGTCTCATAATATTGAGCGTATTAAGTTAATAAACCGGATTATAGGATGTAAAACTGGCAAGTCATAGGCTTGATTCCTGATACATCGTCACCTCCTCCTGAGATGCAGTAAGTGAGTGGCACAGTTGGCACTAATACCACCTCCTATTTACTGTGCCAGGAATCTGCACCATCCTAAATAAAAATAAAATAGTGAAATAGTGTCCTATGTTGATCAGTTCTCATATGAGATGACTGAATAACCTCCAGGCAGGAGGCCACCAAGCATGAAGAACTGGCCCTAAAGGGTAGCAGCTTGAAATAACATTGCAACAAACAATGTTCCAGCGCGCAAGGAATACAAGTCCCAGAACACCCAGGGTGCGTGGCTGAGGGGCAATGTCCTGCAAAGAGGTTACTCTAAGAGAAGCGGAAATAATGCCTCCTAATAACATGTTGGAATAAAAAACATGCTTTCAATTCTGTTGAGGCCCCAGCAAATAAAGTGTCAAATTCACAAAAATATGAAAGTTGTTATTTCATCCAGGGATAAAGGGTGCATTATAATTTGCAACACTTGTTATGAAGTTCTCCAAAACTAAAAGAATGGCCGCCATCTTCTCTATATTAGTTGTTCCAAATGTCTAATAATGATAGCAGGCCTGGGTAGCACAAGGGATACCCATGAACGGGGCACAAGAGACACCAGGCAGAGGGAAAACCACACAAGCCATCCATTGAATCAGTGATTCAACACATCGGTCTGAGAAACAGACCGTAGAGCGTTTTAGATGGACAAGGTATGACTCGGATTAAACAAATTACATAAGCAGACTTCACATCGATGAGCTATAGCTCAATCTACCCAAAGGTCAGGCACCAGGCACCTAGGCTGTCCCTCGGGTGACGATGCTCCATCATAAAGGAGCCACAACCCATCCTTTCTGCCCGATGTCTTCAGAACTTGCCAGCAGCCCTGCGTTTAGTGCCCGAGGGCACCCTCTAAATATATTGAAAACCAATATTTGCAAGATATGAGTGGAGTGGTTACTTAAAATGTCCTTCAAAGGCCCTCGGGCCTCTTGGCATTGAACTGACCATCAACATCAGTAGAGATACGAAGCTAATCGGTAAAACAGACACATTTCAAGAACCCTCCTAAACACAGAGGGGGCCTCTATTTTGTCCAGGTCTAGACGGATTGCATTCCAAACAGAGGGAGGAACAAAGGAGAAGGAACTTCATGCTAAGTCATGCTGCCCTCTCCAGAGCCCCTCACAGCTTGTAAGCAGCCGGTCCAGGAAGGCCCCTGTTCAGTCAAGAAATAATGGTAGAATGAACACAAGATTCCATGTGGCACAGAACAAGGAGGCTGCTCATCAAAATGGCCCCTTTCTTCCATCAACTCGCGACGGTGACAGATGCAAATAGGTGTTAAAGATAAAGATGTAAGCAGGTGTAACAGTCCCAACTGGACGTACGACTTTAGGAAAGTAAACTAGGAGTAAACCTTCCCCTCTTCCTTAATCATGTGGACAGGTGTTAGAGGAGTAAAAAAAAGTAGGAAGGTTTGTAATTATGCTGCATGAGACAGGATGGAACCAGAATCTGGGCAATACATTCATGAACATCCCTGAACTTTTGATCTCATAAGAAAAGGCCACATTCTTGCAAACAACTTGGGAGGGGGAATAATCATTTTTCCAAAGGGCAGATGGTGATGTATATATGAAAATCGCTGCATTCATCAATAAAAATGTATATAATAAATGTATATAAATATCCTGATAGGGTGGAGTTGACACTTCAGTCTCCTAGGTTTTTTATTCCAATGATTTCCCAGTGCTAAGAGGTTTCTTAACAACTGTAGTATCAGGAAGTGTGTAGAGGTACTTCTAGCTTGGACCCTGGGCATTTAACAGGGTGGAATTCGGTCACAGGGACACAATTGGAGCCAGGAAACTGGGCTTAACTTGTTTGTGGTCAGGAGAGGCCGGTGATTGCAGAGTTATTACAATATGGTTTCTCTGATTGCCACCCGTGTCTGGGAGCGGGCATTGGCAGTCTATCCAGCTCACTTAGGAATGGGTTCTATGCAAGTCTTCTCTTTTTAGAAATAACATGCCCTGAGAGCGTACCAATTTATTGTTGAAAAAGTAGTGTTTTCTGTCAACTAATATTAAAAATATGAATGTTATTTCATCCAGGGATAAAGGGTGCATTATAATTTGCAACATTTGTTATGAAGTTCTCCAAAACTAAAAGAATGGCTGCCATCTTGTCTATATTAGTTGTTCCAAATGTCTAATAATGACAGCTGGCCTGGGTAGCACAAGGGATACCCATGAACGGGGCACAAGAGACACCAGGCAGAGGGAAAACCCCACGAGCCATCCATGAAATCAGTGATTCAACACATCGGTGTGAGAAACAGACCGTAGAGCGTTTTAGATGGACAAGGTATGACTCGGATCAAACAAATTACATAACCAGACTTCACATCGATGAGCTATAGCTCAATCTACCCAAAGGTCAGGCACCAGGCACCTAGGCTGTCCCTCGGGTGACGATGCTCCATCATAAAGGAGCCACAACCCATCCTTTCTGCCCGATGTCTTCAGAACTTGCCACCAGCCCCGCGTTTAGTGCCCGAGGGCACCCTCTAAATATACTGAAAACCAATATTTGCAAGATATGAGTGGAGTGGTTATTTAAAATGTCCTTCAAAGGCCCTCGGGCCTCTCGGCATTGAACTGACTATCAACATTAGTAAAGATATGAAGCTAATCGGTAAAATAGACACATTTCAAGGACCCTCCTAAACACAGAGGGGCCTCTATGTTGTCCAGGCCTTGACGGATTGCAATCCAAACAGAGGGAGGAACAAAGGAGAAGGCGCTTCGTGATAAGTCATGCTGCCCTCTCCAGAACCCCTCACAGCTTGCAAGCAGCCGGTCCAGGAAGGCCCCTGTCCAGTCAAGAAATAATGGTAGAATGAACACAAGATTCCATGTGGCACAGAACAAGGAGGCTGCTCATCAAAATGCTCATTTGGAGGTCACAGGACGACAGCAGGATGCGTCAGGTGTAAATGCCATCATAGTAACTTGTCTGATGTCCTTCAAACCAGCCACTTGAGCAATCTCAGGGCCTAAACCAGGCATAAACTCGTGTGGCTAGCATTTAGTTACTGGGGATGGTCAAGGTGTTTGGAAAGCGTGTGCCAGAACTTATCACCAATTTTAGTGACTGCTCGCAAAAGAAAGATGAGCCGACAGTTGGCTCCTGCCCTGAGGCCCACGCTTGATTTCTTAAAAATGGGTTTTGACGGCCCCTCTCTTCCATCAACTCGCGACGGTGACAGATGCAAATAGGTGTTAAAGATAAAGATGTAAGCAGGTGTAACGGTCCCAACAGGACGTACGACTTTAGGAAAGTAAACTAGGAGTAAACCTTTCCCTTTTCCTTAATCATTTGGACAGGTGTTAGAGGAGTAAAAAAAATACGAAGGTTTGTAATTATGCTGCATGAGACAGGATGGAACCAGAAGCTGGCAATACATTCATGAACATCCCTCAACTTTGATCTCATAAGAAAAGGCCAAATTCTTGCAAACAACTTGGGAGGGGAATAGTCATTTTTCCAAAGGGCAGATGGTGAAGAATATATGAAAATCGCTGCATTCATCAATAAAAATGTATATAATAAATGTATATAAATATCCTGATAGGGTGGAGTTGACACTTCAGTCTCATAGTTTTTTATTCCAATGATTTCCCAGTGCTAAGAGGTTTCTTAACACCTTTAGTATCAGGAAGTGTGTAGAGGTACATCTAGCTTGGACCCTGGGCATTTAACAGGGTGGAATTCGGTCACAGGGACACAATTGGAGCCAGGAAACTGGGCTTAACTTGTTTGTGGTCAGGAGAGGCCAGTGATTGCAGAGTTATTACAATATGGTTTCTCTGATTGCCACGTGTCTGGGAGCGGGCATTGGCAGTCTATCCAGCTCACTTAGGAATGGGTTCTATGCAAGTCTTCTCTTTTTAGAAATAACATGCACTGAGAGCGTACCAATTTATTGTTTAAAAAGTAGTTTTTTCTGTCAACTATTATTAAAAATATGAATGTTATTTCATCCAGGGATAAATGTGCATTATGATTTGCAACATTTGTTATGAAGTTCTCCAAAACTCCTTTTAAAAGAATGGCTGCCATCTTCTCTAGATTAGTTGTTCCTAAATGTCTAACTATTTTTAAATTGTATTGTTATGTGATGAAGTATTTATTGATTGCAAACTATAGTTTGTGTAAATCTCAGATTGTTCAGATGCCATTCAGCGCATTTGCTCTGTTGTAATGCTAAATACATATTTGTATCTTGTTTTTATTGAAATGGTCAGTCGAACTGTTTGATTCAAATATTGTAAAAGCGCTGAGCTCCCAGCATGTAATTTGTAAGAGTGCACCACGTGCAGTTGCCCCTAAGATTAGACAAACAAAACAAAAAAACCTCATTAGAAGTATATTTGAACTAATTTACTAAAATTGCCATGGATTCCCACTGAAGCACATGGAAACTAGACTCTCCAAACAGGTAAAGAGAATTGATAAGTTTTGCCAAGAGTGGTATTTACACATGAAGCCACACACATTTTCCTAGCCTAAGGGGGGGAACACTTGACGCACAAATAATTGAGCATACTAAAACACATAAGCACTTAATATGTAGGTCAAAAGAGAGTCAATGTTAGAATTATCGGACATCTTTGAAGAAGCTAAACTCTTCCAACCACTTGTTTCCAACAAGCAAGTCTTTCCTAGCCTCATGAAAGGACTCAAGCCAAAAATGTGTTAGAAGAAACTACAGTTATGGCACACTGTGTTCCCTGCATTATATCAGACTATGCTTGGTAGACCGTGCAACAGTGCTGCGTGAAGGCTTCAATTTTCCATACGATACTAGTCAACACAGCAGTTTCTTAACTTTTTTTTCTAGACAGGCATGATGCAAGCACAGTTCAATATCAAGTCTCCATCAGTGCCCAGGCTGTGACTGTTTATCCTCTCTTTACACAGGTGATACTTGTTGACCACAAATTGCTGGTACTGGGAAAACATTGCTTGGGATTCACTTTTCTAGATCTGTACGTCAGCTTGTCTCTTCTTTCCTGCTATGATCTCTACATTTCAATTTCCAAAGAGACTGTGTCTAAAGATGCTACCATGTAAAACTATGGCATTCCAAGAGGCAGAGGTAAAATCCTCCACTTTCCTCTTCACCTGAAAAACATAACAAAAATGAAAGAGCACTTTTGCTGATGGACCTTTTCTATCAACAGCCACATTCTAGCCCATCACTCATCTAGTTCAGGGAGATATATTTTCTTTTGTTACCTACAGTCCTATAAATGACTTAGGGCCTGATTTGGAGCTCAGTGGACAGGCTACCCTGTCACAAACCTGACGAATAGCCCGTCTGCCATATTACAAGTGCATTATATTGAATGGCACTTGGAATACAGCGGATGAGAAATCCGTCCCGTATGCTATGGAGTAACCTGTCCTCTGAACTCTAAAGCAGGACCTTAAATGTGCATGTGCTCCTTTTTTCACCTATGACACAAGCACTCCCTAAGCGAAGCTCACGTACTGTTACCTTATGGGCCCATATACACATAACATCTTATTTGCTCACTGTAAAAATAGTAGCTGATTTTTAAGGCAGGCCAGTCTTTTTTAGAGTTTACAAAATCTACAAACCAAACAAACAGTTGGCAATCTCCAAACAACAGATGTATGAAAAAAAGTTTGCCTTAAAAATGCTATAAGAGGAGAACTAAAGAAAATTCTAAATCTAAAAACTTAAAACATTTCTTGTTTTCATCAACTACATTTACTTTTGCATATTTTTAATGTTGTCCGTATGGTATCCTGGGTTCCTGTGGGGCGAGGTATGTGTTTAAGCTTAATAAAATTAAATGTTAATATGTCATTCAAGTCCATTTTATTTCAATCAGCAAGTCACAGTGTTATAAAAAACATTGTATAATAAACTGTCCCGCAAAGTCAAGACCCTATTAGTATGGATGAACTTCACAAGATGCAATGCTGCATTTATACACATAGGTGCCGATTCCGATCCGTCAAAAATATTCCCCGTACGAATCGTATCCGGATGTTTTTCCGTACGAATCGTACAAGACCCGTACAAACTGGCAAGTACGATTCATATGTGAAAAAGTCCATACGAATCGCATTGGGAAAATTCCCCGACAAGTCCTCGGGACGGGAAAAGTGTCCGACACGTCCCCGGACATTTTTACGTACGAATCGGAAAACTGAAGACCGAGCGCGCAAGTACGATCCGTCCCGTCCGTCCGAATGTACAACTGTATGGAAAAAACACCGTACTGAGCGAACATCAATAGCAACCATGGAAACGTCCAAACATGTGCCCGCATACGCGCCGAACAACCCCCAGCCACCCCCCATGTACACGCCGTACCCCCAGCCCCCCCTATGTACGCACCGTACCCCCACCCCCTGTGTATGTATGGAGCGTACACCCACCCCACCCATGTATGTATGCGCTGTACCCCCACCCCACCCGTGTATGTATGGAGCGTACACCCAGCCCCCTCCCGTGTATGTACTGAGCCTACCCCCACCCGTGTATGGACGAAGCGTACCCCCACCCGTGTATGGACAGAGCGTACCCCCACCCGTGTATGGACGGAGCATACCCCCACCCGTGTATGGATGGAGCATATCCCCTCCCGTGTATGTACGGAGCCTACCCCCACCCGTGTATGGACGAAGCATACACCCAGCCCCCTCCCGTGTATGTACAGAGCCTACCCCCTCTCGTGTATGTACGGAGCGTACCCCCTCCCGTGTATGTACGAAGCGTACCCCCACCCGTGTATGTACGGAGCCTACCCCCACCCGTGTATGGACGAAGCGTACCCCCACCCGTGTATGGACGAAGCGTACACCCAGCCCCCTCCCGTGTATGTACGGAGCGTACCCCCTCCCGTGTATGTACGAAGCGTACCCCCACCCGTGTATGTACGGACCCTACTCCACCCATGTATGGACGAAGCATACCCCCACCCGTGTATGGACGAAGCGTACCCCCACCCATGTATGGACGAAGCGTACACCCAGCCCCCTCCTGTGTATGTACGGAGCCTACCCCCTCCCGTGTATGTACGGAGCGTACCCCCTCCCGTGTATGTACGAAGCATACCCCCACCCGTGTATGTACTGAGCCTACCCCCTCCTGTGTATGTACGGAGCGTACCCCCTCCCGTGTATGTACGAAGCGTACCCCCACCCGTGTATGGACGGAGCCTACCCCCACCATCTATGGACGGTGCGGACCACCACCCTGCCTGTGTCTGTACGCACCCTACCCCAGGCCCCTACACCAGCACCCGCACCCAGCATCGCACATGTATGAATCGTACCAAGCCATAGCAAATGTCAGCACTGTACACCAACATGGCCGACGTACACACCGTACAGATGCCAAAAACAGCCGTACTAAACCAGGACACTGCTAAACACCACAAGGAGAGTCCATTCGAAACACACAACACTACAAAACACGTCCAACAAGCCCAAATACATCCAATACACTGACCTGCAACAGCCAAACTGGTAAACAGAGGCCCAAACCACAACCACCACTTATTACACACCCACCCAAAATTCAAACACAGCCACACCCACCAATGGACCAATAAAAAGGGTCCACACACACAAACCATGAGCCTTTGCAACAGATCCACTGCTGCCAGACCCCACAGACAAACCACTGCACCATACCTGAACCTTGACTACACCTTACACTTGCACACCTTCACACAACCACCTTCACAAACACCCCCTCATCACATCCACACACATACCTTCACAACTACACCCACACACCCACAACCATCCACACCAACACCCCACACCGTGCCCACAAACAAGAATCCAAAGTTTACAAGGGAGGAGCTGGACCTCCTTGTCGATGAAATCATCAGAGTCGAGCCACAGCTCTTTGGAACATTGGTCAGACAGACCAGCATAGCGGAGAAATCAACCATGTGGCAGAGGATCATCAATCGGGTCAATGCTGTTGCGCCCATCCCGAAGGACCAGGCAGGAATGCCAAGCCAGGTGCTACGATCTGCGGAGGACGGTCCGCCGCAAAATGACAGACGAACATGACCAGGGGAACATCACTGGAGGTGGGCCGCCCCGCAGACCGGTACACTACCATCCCTGGGAGGAGAAGGTGATGGGCACGCTGCCGCCGGTGGGAGGACACGGAGTAGAAGGAGTCGCCGAACCTGGTGAGTACACAAACAACTCACGTCACATGGGGGGAACCGCATCCACAACCCAACTCCCAATAATGCACGCAACCACCCCAAAGCTATCACTGGACACCACCACACTCAAAAATTCACGCACATGCCACTAACGCCTCCATGCCCCATGCACCAAGCAAGGCCATGCCAAGTCACAGGCCACACAAAACACCAACACAAGATAGGATGTCCGCAACGCCGGGAGGGTGTGCCCCACAAAACACATTGTGCAACTCAGAAGCAGACACCAATGCCCTCAGCCCATATGGCCTACGGCACAGCTATACAAACAGTCTGTCCCAACACAGTACTGTGTCGCCTGAAAATGGTGGCCGCGTCGCAGGATGACATCGTTATGAAGGCCCAATTTGCACATAACAGCTGCCAATGAAGAGGCATCACTTTGAAAGAGTGCCAGCACACACCTTGCAGCAGCGCAGACTCAGAGACACTCTGACCAATGGGGGCCGGGAGATCACAAACAAAGCCACATGAACAAGCCATTGGCCGTTGAAAGACCAGCAAAGTGTGTGTGCCCAGGAAGCAGGGCTGAGGTGACAGAGGGTCACAGACAGATGGAGGGAGAGGGAGAGAGAGGGAGGGAGACAGAGGGAGACAGAGGGCCACAGAGGGACACAGACAGAGGGAGGAGGGTGACACAGGGAGGGAGAGAGCGGGAGACAGAGGGAGACCAAATCACCTTTGAGTGTTGTGAGCATGTCGGCTCGTCAGCAGGTGGACTGTGTGCATGTAGACAAGGTTTGGCAATGTGTGAACCACCCCCTTTTTCGTTGTGAAATCACTGGCCCATGTGTCAATCTGTGCACGAGTAGATCCTTGCTGCAGGCACAAACATAACCTTACACCCAGTATACCCACTCACTGTGTTTATTAGAACCCAGTCACAAATGCATAAGTGACCTACCTGCAGTCTCAAATAGATATGAAAAAGCACCATTTGCCCACCTACGGTGCAACATGTAAGGCGGTTCTGCATGGCTCGCTACGCCCGCTCGCTACACTGCTGACTGCGTTAAAAAATGATGCATCAACAAAGAGTGTGTCACACATAGGTAAAGTGTTGAAAGCTGTGGGCAAGGGACATACCCATGCACAAGTGCACTGTGAAAGGAATGCTAGACATATCTAACTTCCCAGAGGAACTGTACAAACTTGAATATGAATGAAACATGGATGTCGCATGTAACACAATTAACATTGACTCTCTCTCACACACAGGGCAACGTCGTCGTTCTCCCCCCAACACTGGGGGGGAAGAATCACAGGACCAGGTGCAGCGTGAAGATGACCCCACCGGCAGCGACGACTCTCACCACTCCGTGGATGACCCCGACCAAACTGGCCCCTCTGGTGCACAAGCACCTGCAGCACCTGCGTCAGGTACAACTGTGCCAACCACCACCCCCATTCCTGCCACATCCCAGGATACAGCCAGGAGCCCTGCTCGCACACAACAACGCAGCCAGTCTGACCAGGAGGGACAAGGTACTCCGGCCACCCAGGAGGAGGCAGGCGAACCCACAAATGCCATCCCTCAGGGGTCCCGGAGCCCCGTTGTGCCCACAACGGCAGGCCAGGCTCTAGTGGGCAGGGGTGGTGGGAGTGGAGGACGGCGGAGGCGCGAACCTGACCAGCCAGCTGAGGAACCGGTTATGACTCACGTCCGCAACATCCTGGACACATACCGGCGTGACACCAGGGGCATCAGCCAGGTAGTGGAGACCCTCAACGAGATCAAGAACATGCAGGCCGAGCAATATGCCAGTCAACAGCGACACCAAGGACGGATGGAGGCAAGACTGGCTGAGCTTGTGGCGGTGCAAACGGACATGAGCCATCCATTCCGTCGGATTGCTGAAAACATGGGCAACCCTCCCTGTGCCACCAGGTGAACATCACCACCAGCCACAGGGAGGGATCAGGAGGAGGAGGATACATCCGACGGAGCATCGCAGACATCGTCACGGCCTGCTTCTGAGGGTCCCCGGAGGAAGGTGGGTCGTCCACGCAAAAGACCGTGAGAGTCAGCGGAACATCACCATCTCCCAGGTCACCTGGCCTTGCCCCCGGCCTGCAGCACATCATCATATGACATTCTCTGCCATATGGACTCTGACCAATGTTGACAAAGACTGTGGCATGGACTCTGATGACTTCCAATGCCAAGGATACCAACTCCCCCAGTGAACTTTGGATTCTAGACACCCGGCGAGCACTTCTTTTCATCCCCCCAAATATGTACCCCACCACTTATAAAAAACATCACAATAACGAGATGATGCCCTCATTTTGCATTATTCCATAACATGTGTGTGTTGTAATGTCAAACCATGCCTGAGTGTTGAAGTAACTCCATCCAACCATACCCTGGGGTCTGAGTCTGGCACAGGACACACATGGCTCACAAAGTATCATCCAATACAGACATGGAGCACCATACACACCCGTGATGGGCCCAACCAGCTGAGGGGGTGCCTGCACAACTGTGCGGACAGACCTATTCTGACGACCAACAGTCATGTGCAGAGCTCAGGGCTCATGTAGAGTTTCCTGGGGAGGGAGTCCCAGGTACGTTTAGCCAGGTGGGAGAACTATGTCCTGCATGCTGGAGTTCGGTGGATGTGAAGAATGGTGGCCAGGGCAAGGTTGTATGCACGGAGATGGCCCAATGGGGTCTTGGATGGCAGTGGTACAAGGTTGGTTTGGGGTCGGGGTCGTGGCCTGCCTCCTGAGTGTGGGTGTGGAGTGTGAAGGTCATCCTGCAGTAGACAGTGATCCATTGCAGCTATCTCTGCTGGACGGTGATGTGGCTGGGCCGCCGGATGGTGAAGCAGAGCTGTGCAGATGCACCCTGGATGTGGACAAGTATCATGGGAGTTGTAACGTACTTGTCCGTAGAGTGCAGGCTAGGATTAGACACGGATGTTGTAGTTGGCCTGGGGGATGGTATATCTTGCCTTGAGGTGGATCGAACTGTGGATCGTGTGCATAATGCAGAGTGTGCTGCAGCCTGAGGTACAGATGCTGGTGAGCAGCATAGCACATGTGAGCAAGCAATCCATGTTGAACACCAGCTCGTGTGCGTGGACACTGTGTGCCTGTGCAGGGCCCTTGCGGGTGGGACACAAGCAGTTGACCCAGCTGTAAGGGGACAATCCGCAGCTGAACACCTCAGTCGTGTACAAGTACAGCATCAGGTGGCTGATGTTCAGCCATCTGCCAATGTATACCATGCATTATTCTATGTGAGAACTGGCAAGGACTGCGTCTTTGGGGAGTGTGAGGAGCACCTGGCTGTCAATGAGGCACCAGATGATGATGAGATGCAGTGCGCATGTCATGGTGTAGAGGGGGATCCTGGACACATTGTACATTGACACGCTGAGACATGATACCTCTGCCATGTGTCCCACAATGACAACATACTACATGCAGAGGCCTGGAGTACCACTACCATGGTCTTGTTGGGGTACAGAGCCGGTGGGGAGTAGGAGGGACATGACCTGGTTGGTGTGACAGGGCCTGGAAGCCTTGCCAGCGCCGTGTAGGCAGTTGAAGTTGCACACTCATAATGCAAAGGTGTTGTGTGGCCGATTAGTGCATGCCTGAGTGCATGCAACAGATGTATTGGATGGACAGTGCTTGGTGGGTGGCCTCAACATCATGGTGTAGCGTGATGTGGCACATGCAAGGACATGAGGCACGTGCAATGTGCACGTAGCATGTGCAGACGGTCCAGCCTTTGCCAACGCAACTGTGTCACACACAAGCAGATTACACCCAAATCAATGGGTGGATGGAGGAAGGGGGTTGCGTCTTAGAGGTGTGTGTGTGAGGCTAAATCTAGAAACTGTGTGTGCCCTTGCTGCAGGGCCTGCAGCAGCATGCGCCATGTCCAGAAAACCATGCCATAAGTTGCACACAAAGACAAGGATGTCAGAAAGGAAATATGCTAAAGCTGTATGTTAAGGAAGGAGTGTCTGGTTCAACATGGCACACACACAGACAATGGATGCACATGCAGCACAGTGGCCGTCGTGGAGACTGACATGGCAAAATACCTACACAGCCATGTACAACATGCACTATACAGATTATAATCCCTGACAAACAGCTTGCATCTTGCTACTCTACACATAGACTCATATGCACAATCTCTGATAACTATGCCAGACATGCCCCATTCACAGTGGCAAGAGACCACCATTGACAGAGATGAGGCACCTTGGAGGCAGAGGGGCACCCTTATTAGTCATGTGTGCCGGAAGGCAAATGCATCTATATTAACAGCTGCACAGGTCATGTGGATGAACATGTGGGACCTACACTGGCACCCCCCTTTGCACCACAGATGCTGGAAATCCATAGAACTGGCACACAAGTGACAGCTTTGAGCTAAACAGCCCCTGCTGCTCACGGAGAGGCTGCTATTCACCTTTGAGCCTCTAATGGGGATGTCCCACACTATGTCAACCCGGTGTATCCCGTATGTTTGCTAGGGCAGTGTTACACACATTGATGCCTTCATCACAATCCACTATCCCATTACAGATGACTGTCACCAAGTGTGACTATCAATTCAGGTGAATCCAGCTCCATGTCATGTGCCCCATGGTGATTCTACATGTATGCAAAGTAACCAAACATGAACAGGAGCGGTGCACACACATTCCAAACAAATACCACACCCAAAAAGCTGTGCTGCATCCCTTACCCTAAGGAGATTTTTCAACATGTCCATGCAAGTAACGCTGATTCAGCACACGTTGCTGTGTTCATGAGGAATAGCAGGAGCACAACAATGCCACCAGCAGCCAGCATGCGCAAATACCTGGGGATGAGAGACACACAAGAAGTCAGCCAAAATAAGCTTATCCGCATGCATGGGCATGTACTCGACACATATAAGGTTGTCAACATGCTAGGTCAAAATGATGTCTCAGGAAATTCATTCTTCCATTGCACCATCACTCGAGTGACACATCCAAACACACCTCTGACTCACTTGGCATACATGCAGATGGACACACACATTGCAACACAGGCCACACAAGGCTCAATGCGTGCACACTCAGACACTGCAACTCACCACTAAGCAAAGAAGTTGCGTATGAGCCGACTTCAGATGTCCTCTTCCTCCTCCTCCTCCACATCACTTGCCTCGTCACCAAGCCCTTCATCCTCCACGGGTGGATGTTCCTGCTCATCCAGATCCAGGATGAGTGGCACAGCTTTCTCCACAGCCATGTTGTGCAGCATGCAGCACACAATGAAGATTTTGCAGACCTTAACCGGTGGGAGTGCGCCGCCGGCCAAAGGTCCTCTCTATCACTCGCCTGGTCCGCCCATGGGCGTTGTTGTAGCGGTGATCGGCAGCCGTTCTGGGGTTGCGGAGAGGCGTGATCAGCCATGGCATGTTGGGATAGCCAGAGTCCCCTACATGGAAACATCATGGACAGAAGTGGGTCAGGAGAAGCAGTAAGACATGAAGATGACGCTAAATACGGGACTGACAGAGTATACCCACCCACAATACATGCTCGTTCGTTGCGCAGCTGCAGCATCATTTCAGGGACCCTGCTACGCCTCATGATGTGGGCATCGTGTGCTGATCCTGGAAAACGAGCACAGACATGGCAAATCACCATGTTGGCAAGACACACCACAAGGGCATTAATGGAGTGGTAATGTTTGCGGTTCCTATAGGCTACCTCCTGTGCCTGTGGTGGTACCAACGCTACATGTGTCCCATCAATGGACCCAATGACATGGGGCATCCCTCCCAGGGCATAGAACTCACCCTTGACACCTCTCAACTGCTCACGAGTTGGGAAATTAATGTACTCATCCAGGTGAACCAACATGGCCTCTAAAAAATCAAGCAGGACACGGCTGAACATGGTCTGGGACATGCCACCAACATGAGCTATGGTATTTTGAAACGTACCCGTGGCAAAGAAATGTAGGGCAGCCATCACCTTCATCTTGGGTGTCAGTGCAGTAGGATACCTGTGTAGCGGTTGGAGGTGTGGTGCCAGCCTTGCGGTCAAGTTCTCAATCAACGGTTGGGAGAAGCGGTAGCGGCGTATACAGTCACGTTCCCTCAGGGCAGCCAAGTCTGGCATTGGTCGGGGGAGAGGAGGAGCCCTGCAGTCATTTGGAAGGGACAACGAAGAGTGAGTACTGTACACCAACAATGTCAAGGTACTGAGCACATGTTCAACAGCCAATACACATATGCTACATACTGAGTCCGGTCTGTGCAACATATCCTGGACACGTATGCCAGCCAGGTGACACTCCTACCAAGAGCCAGTTACAAACGTGGATTCTGAAGCTCAACATGACATGGCATGATACTAGCAGTGGGCCAGTGTAAGTGAACAGGCAGACGCATTACAGGAGTGACAGACAACCACATATGTGCAGAACAAGGATGTTAATCATACAGACAGGTTGCGGAACACTAGAGGGACAGGTCACATGTCCTAGAAAAAAGGACAGACCACACACCTTGCCATGAAGGGGTACATGTCAAGACTGATCACACATACATTGAGACTATGCAGATATGTCCTTGTCTCGCAAGTCCATGTCCAAGTACACACCTTATGTCTGATTCCACATGTGGCCTGGTGTGCGTAAGAGTGTGCCATGACCATCTACACACAGACACATGTTGGATGCAGCAACTGCTGATGCATTTGACGGTACACCAACAGCAAGCTCATGGGAACACATGACACACACATGACATAGTCACATCGTGCAATGCCGGTAGTCACATGTCAGGTGTAATGATCCGTGTACCTGCCATCAGGGGACAGTTGCGGCTGTTGGTGACTGTGCCATGCCAGTGACGCATTGGTTAACAAGTCTGAACTACATGCACACATGTCAAAGGAGTGAAGGGGATGTGTGGCACATAGTGCACCATCACACATGACATGTGTACACAGCTCATCACACATCTATTGGCTTCAAACATGAGGAGAAATGTGCCACGTCACAGCCTGACACACCTATGCCCGAGACATGTAGGACTGCACTGACAATGCCTTGATGTCCAGACTTGCCCAAGTATGACAGCTCAATTCCTTTCTGTGTGACGCCTGTCACCAGTGTAAGGTGTGAAACGCACCGTACACACGCTCTGAGGGCGTGTGTAGGGTCCCTATCACTATGGGAGTGCTGCCGTAGGCGTACGCCATAGTAATACGGACCGTACACGCGTGTGTAGGGGTCGTATCACTATGGGAGTGCTGCCGTAGGCGTACGCCATAGTAATACGGACCGTACACGCGTGTGTAGGGGTCGTATCACTATGGGAGTGCTGCCATAGGCGTACGCCATAGTAATACGGACCGTACACGCGTGTGTAGGGTCCCTATCACTATGGGAGTGCTGCCGTAGGCATACGCCATAGTAATACGGACCGTACACGCGTGTGTAGGGGTCGTATCACTATGGGAGTGCTGCCGTAGGCGTACGCCATAGTAATACGGACCGTACACGCGTGTGTAGGGTCCCTATCACTATGGGAGTGCTGCCGTAGGTGTATGCCATAGTAATACGGACCGTACACGCGTGTGTAGGGGTCGTATCACTATGGGAGTGCTGCCGTAGGCGTATGCCATAGTAATACGGACCATACACGCGTGTGTAGGGTCCCTATCACTATGGGAGTGCTGCCGTAGGCGTACGCCATAGTAATACGGACCGTACATGCGTGTGTAGAGGTCGTATCACTATGGGAGTGCTGCCGTGGGCGTACGTCATAGTAATACGGACCGTACACGCGTGTGTAGGGTCCCTATCACTATGGGAGTGTTGCCGTAGGCGTACACCATAGTGATACGACCCCTACACACGCGTGTACGGTCCGTATCACTATGGCGTATGCCTACGGCAGCACTACCATAGTGATAGGGACCCTACACATGCGTGTACGGTCCGTATCACTGGAGTAGTGGTGCCCTAGGGCTGTGGAACGCACCGTACCTGTGTGTGAATAGTGAAATTACATAGGGGACACATGAGGGACAAGAATAAGGCCCTAAATGCATGCTGGTTGTCATGGAGACCGAGTTTCTAGTTCAAATTTTTTCATCATGTGGGCACCAGAAGTCGGTTGGAGATAATATACAATGTTGCAATGTGGTTGTTGACTTGACATCATGCTCAATTTTTAAACCATGCAAAGGGCCTCACTGGGGTAGGTTTAAAGGGATTGGAGGAAACGTAGGATGCAAATGAGATTGACCAATCACTCTGTACTCCTGTATATTGAACAGGCCAGCAAGGCAAATATAAGGCAGCCAGGACCCATGAGAGAGCACTTGCCTGCACAACCTTTCATTCCACACCACTGCTGCTGCTCGTGATTCCTCTGGCACCATGTCCAGGTCTGTGGAGAGGGCCCAGCCATTCACACAGGAGGAGAACCATGCCCTGCTGGATGTGATCCTCCCACAGTACCCCAGCCTGTATGGGAGACCAGGGGAGCAGGTGAGTGCTGACTCCACTAGCTTGGACTGTGCCTCTTTTCTGTGACTGTCACCTCTGGCAATGTGTCCAGGTGTGACAGACATGCAAAGTACGTTAGAGTGGAGCCCAGGGGGGGAATGCCTCATGTCTCCCATGCAGAGAATGCAGTAGTGCATGTCTGCACTCCTCACTTGCATAGTGCTTACTGTGACAATCACTACATGGTGCATGCCAAATTTAGCCTGGCGAATCCTCTTGGGAATGTTGTTTCTACAGTCCTGTTGTGATTCTGTGGTCTCCCCAGTGTGACAGGTGACTGTACCCACAGATGTGTGTGAGTTGAGTGTACCTGTGGTGAGAGTGTCCAAATTATGTGTTCGTCCCCTGGACATTGGTGTGTGTGTAAGTCCCCTGTCATGTGGGTGAGTGTCTATGTGGAGTGTTGCACCCCAGCTGCATGAGAGATGCATATACCCTACCCATCTGATGTGAGCAGGGAGCAGTGCTGTGTGTCTGTCGTGCTGAGCCAGCCCCACACCTGTGACACCCCCCAGTCTAGTGGCACATGTGTAGAGTGTGGTTTGTACCCGCAGTTGCCAATGGCAGGTGATTGTCCTGTGCCTGTGTGTGTCTGTGTACCCTGCTGAGGTTGGGTCCGTGGCCTGCGGCATGTGACTGCTTTGAGGTGCTGTACATGATCGTGGTGTAGCTTGTGATGCACAGTGTGAGCCGGGATCAGTGATTGTGTTGCACCCCTCATGCCACCTGTGTACTTTCAATGCCACGTAGTGCATTTGGCCTTCCCCAGAGGATAATGTCCCTATGACAAAGGTGCAATGAGTTTGCTGCATACTATGCCCTGTTCATAACAGCCAAATTGTTCAAATGTGTGTCTCTGTGGCATGTAGCAGGTGTATTGATGTTGTTTCACTTTCTCATCATCACAGGTAGGCCCCTATGCCAAGGGGATGATCTGGAAGGAAGCCGTCAGTGCCGTGAGGTCGGTGGAGGGTCAGAAGCGGCACCTGTCCCAGGTGAGGAAACGCTGGCAGGACATCTGGTGCTGGACCAGGAGGATCGCCCGGGTCCTGCTGGGGGCTCACCTGAGAGCCAAAAGAACCGTGGGCGCCAGCGCCTGACCCACATCATGAAGTGTGTGCTGGCGGTGGTCTTCCCTGACTTGGATAGGCACCTACAGGAGAAGCAGCAGCAGGAAGGGGGTAGGTACATGTGTGTTTGTTGTGTCTCACCAGCTTTTGGAAGTGCGCAGTTGCATGGATACACTGCCAGGGTTTATATGTGCAGTGCATATCCTGTTCCCCAAAGTCAGCCTGTGCTGTACTTCCTCCCTTCCCCTCCTTGACATGTGTTCCGTGGTCTGTGGGTAGTCACTCTTGCACAGGGTTATCTAGGCTGCCAGTTAATCCAAGTGCCCAATGCTTGCAGCATCATGTGTGGGGGTGGTGTGTAACATGTTTTGGCACCTTGCCTGTACCTTGTCCAGTTCAGTTATTGGGGGGTCCATGTTAGTTGGCATTGATGCTGAGTCCCGACATGGGAGTGTGTCTTAAAAGTGTACTGCCTTACAGCATGCATGACCAATGTTGTGCCCTCAGACATGATGTGCTTGAGTGTGAGATGTGCATAGTGCAGGGACGGTCGCTTCTGTTGCAGTCATATCCATCCAGGGCCATGGAGGGGTGTCGCCACTACAGTACCCTGGGGCACCTTTTCCTAGGTATAATGTGTGTCATCCAACAATGTGGACATTCTCTGTGTCTTCAGCATAGGTTGCGCTCTGTGGCACTGTACCCTGGCCTAATTTGTATATACGTGAAGTGTGCTGCATGTGTCCACTGTACAGGGTGACCCAATTTGGCTTGTGCATGCTCACAGTGGCCAGTGCCTGTGTGTTTTGGTACAACTATCTGATGATGGTTGTTTGTCAATAATATGTGTGGTCAGGCGCACGAGGGGTAGTTTGTGTACAATCAGGATTTCTTTGAGCGGGCAAGGCCTACATGTCCAAACCTTATGTATCCTTGCCAGGTCTGGCCTGTGTGTGATGGATGTCTGAACACACACTCAACAAGTATTGTCCCAGTCATGTTGTGCATGGTTTAATGTATTTGCTTAGCAGCATGTGTCAAAAGTTTAAAGACATGGTTCCTGCTCATCATTTATTTGGCAACGGTGTGTGGTCCAGAGGCTGTGCTCGACTGTCCCCAGACACTAGCTCCTCTGTATAATGTGATATCAAGTTATTTGCTGTTGTGTCATGCTCTCCATTGTTTTTCAGTGGCATGGTGGGTCAACCGACTGTGTGGTGCAGGGCCTACATATGTGCGGAGTATTGTAGATGTTACTCATGTTGCTTTTCATGCTATGCATTGTGACCTATGTAGTTTGGACTCATGTGTCATATGTATACAGGTGTCTGATTATTTCTTGTCTCTTCACCTTGCCCACAGCATCGTTGGGGGAAACCGAGGGAGACACTGGCACGGACCTTGAGGAGGGATCCAGCAGCGCTGCCACCAGTGCTGGCGAGTCTGGCTCAGCGAGTGGCACGGAGGCCGAGGGGAGTGAGGCGGAGGACCTGTCCAGTCCCACCATCGACGGGTCCGAGGCTGAGCTCCCAGAGGGGGTGGAGGCTGCTCCCAGAGCTGAAAGCAGCACTCCATCTGTCGCCGCCCCCTCCATTCCCATCACCGGCCTCCCACTTGCTCAGGTCCCTTCCGTCCGTGCTAAGCGACGACATGTCTCCTTCGTGCCAGGCACCGCACCCCCTGCCCCTGTCCCCCCTGCTGCCGTCAATGCCGAGTCTGTGGACATTCTGCGGCAGTTGCAGGTTGGTCAGACATCGCAGCTTAATGTCCTCCATGGCCACACCAGACTGCTGACACAGATGGTGTCGTACATGGAGGGCATGTCAGCTGCGATGTCTGACCAACGCATGTTGCTGAGGTCCATAGACTCGTCACTGACTGCAGCAGTGGGTCTCCTGCAGCGCTCCGTCCCACCCCCTACCCCTGCACCATCCACACTTCCCACTCCCATGCCTGTCCCAAGCACACCCAGACGTCCCCATGCACGCACCCCACCAGACACAGGCAGCACACCACCAGTGAAGGCGAAGCGCACACCCCCTGTCACACACTCACAGGGTGAAGTAGGCACACCCACTGGGGCGGAGGGCAAACGGAAGACACGCAGCCACACTGGGAGTCCGCAGTCCTCACGTCCCACTTCCTCCAAATACACTCCCCTCAGCTCTCCTGCCCAACAGTCGGACAAAGAGTCCTTCCTGCCCAGTCTGTCCATCAGCCCCAGTGTGGCACCACCCCGCAAGCAGTGGAGGCAGGACACGGGCAGGGTAGTTGAGTCCCCCCCCCCTGTCCACACCCTCCCCCAGTAGCGCTGCAACCCATCCCTCCGGCCCCCCCCTCCTTGGGGCCTGTCGTTCCTTCGGGTGCAGGGGAGACGCTGGGGGACCTTGCAACCGTGTGCAGCGCCATCCTGACCACCACCTTTGGCGCTGCCCCACCCCCTGTGGTGGAGTCCTCCGTCCCTGCACCCACAACGCCTACCCTTGACCCTCCTGTCCCTGCGGTGCCTGGTGCTTCCCCCCACATGATGCCCCCCCCCTGTGGATGAACAGAAACTCTGAACTGTGCAGGCAAGCTAGGGGACACGCGTCCCAATGTGTCCCCCACCAGGATTTCTATGATGGACTGGCCTATGGGCCTTGTAAATAGTGTAAATTTGCAATCCTATCTGTTTTCTGCTGAATAAAGCATTTTGTTTTCATTTGCACACTAATGCTATTCTGGTGTTGCTGTTGGTGGTGCTGCTCCAGGATTTGGGGTGGTGATAATGTGTTAGGTGTCTGGGAAATGTAGTAATGTGCTGCTCATGGGGTGGACCCTGGTATCTCTGTGCCATCCCAAGGTATCTGCAAATTATCTTTGGTCGTGTAAGCTCTTACTGTATGGTGCCATTGTCCCAAGGTGTGTTCCTTCCTCTGTGGACCCTGACATCTTCCCTGCAGGGTGTTCCACTATTGTTGTGCTAGAGCTGTGTCTACATTTCCTGGGTGTGTGACGGATCCCTTCAACTTTGGCCATGCATGCTCAGCAATGTCTCCACCTGCATCATTTGTGGCATCCTCGGTGGTCAGTGTACTTGTGTATGGGGTATATTGCCATGACTTCATGTGGACATGTTCCCTTTTACGCACTATGCATGTGTGTACTCCCAGCCTCGCACACATGTGTTACGTGTTCTGCAGGGTCTTAGGTCACCTGACTGCCAATTGTGGGCATTGTATCTGTGGGTACTACACCCTTTTCCTACCATGGGAGACATCAACTTGTTGGCTGCCCCAGCACCTGTACATTCCTATGAGTCCTGGAATATGCGTGACAGTGTGTATTCCCTTTGGGTCTCTTAGTTTAGTAGGGTGGCACATGAATATACAGAATTGTTGCATGCTCTCAGTGTGTGTATTGTGCTGCCAGCTGCTGGGATGGGTATGCATGTGTAATTGGTCATGACACCCACATGTCGTTTGTCATGCAGTGGGGGATGGACATCCGCCCTCATGGGAGTGAGACACTGCTGTCAGTAATGTGTTGTCATGCCACTCTCAAGATAGTCGCACTTTGTGTATGCCTTCATGCAACCATGGAGGTTTGCTAATTGTAGGATGGTGACACACCACCATGTCTCTGTCCACTGCTGGGAGTGATAGGCACCCACCCCTCCCATGTCTGGGCACTGCTGGGGGGACTCTGCACCCACCCCTCCTATGTCTGGGCACTGCTGGGGGGACTCTGCACCCACCTCTCCTATGTCTGGGCACTGCTGGGGGGACTCTGCACCCACCCCTCCTATGTCTGGGCACTGCTGGGAATGATAGGCACCCACCCCTCCTATGTCTGGGCACTGCTGGGAGTGATAGGCACCCGCCCCTCCTATGTGTGGGCACTGCTGGGAGTGATAGGCACCCACCCCTCCTATGTCTGGGCACTGCTGGGAGTGATAGGCGCCCATCCCTCCTATGTCTGGGCACTGCTGGGGGGACTCTGCACCCACACCTCCTATGTCTGGGCACTGCTGGGAGTGATAGGCACCCACCCCTCCTATGTCTGGGCACTGCTGGGGGGACTCTGCACCCACCCCTCCTATGTCTGGGCACTGCTGGGAATGATAGGCACCCACCCCTCCTATGTCTGGCCACTGCTGGGAGTGATAGGCACCCCCCCTCCTATGTATGGGCACTGCTGGGAGTGATAGGCACCCACCCCTCCCATGTCTGGGCACTGCTGGGAGTGATAGGCACCCACTTCTCCTATGTCTGGGCACTGCTGGGGGGACTCTGCACCCACCCCTCCTATGTCTGTGCACTGCTGGGGGGACTCTGCACCCACCCCTCCTATGTCTGGGCACTGCTGGGAGTGATAGGCACCCACCCCTCCTATGTCTGGGCACTGCTGGGGGGACTCTGCACCCACCCCTCCTATGTCTGGGCACTGCTGGGTGGACTCTGCACCCACCCCTCCTATGTCTGGGCACTGCTGGGAGTGATAGGCACCCGCCCCTCCTATGTGTGGGCACTGCTGGGAGTGATAGGCACCCACCCCTCCTATGTCTGGGCACTGCTGGGGGGACTCTGCACCCACCCCTCCTATGTCTGGGCACTGCTGGGAGTGATAGGCACCCACCCCTCCTATGTCTGGGCACTGCTGGGGGGACTCTGCACCCACCCCTCCTATGTCTGGGCACTGCTGGGAATGATAGGCACCCACCCCTCCTATGTCTGGGCACTGCTGGGAGTGATAGGCACCCCCCTCCTATGTATGGGCACTGATGGGAGTGATAGGCACCCACCCCTCCTATGTCTGGGCACTGCTGGGAGTGATAGGCACCCACTTCTCGTATGTCTGGGCACTGCTGGGGGGACTCTGCACCCACCCCTCCTTTGTCTGGGCACTGCTGGGGGGACTCTGCACCCACCCCTCCTATGTCTGGGCACTGCTGGGAGTGATAGGCACCCACCCCTCCTATGTCTGGGCACTGCTGAGGGGACTCTGCTCCCACCCCTCCTATGTCTGGGCACAGCTGGGAGTGATAGGCACCCGCCCCCCCTATGTGTGGGCACTGCTGGGAGTGATAGGCACCCACCCCTCCTATGTCTGGGCACTGCTGGGAGTGATAGGCACCCACCCCTTCCATGTCTGGGCACTGCTGGGGGGACTCTGCACCCACCCCTCCTATGTCTGTGCACTGCTGGGAGTGATAGGCACCCACCCCTCCTATGTCTGGGCACTGCTGGGGGGACTCTGCACCCAGCCCTCCTATGTCTGGGCACTGCTGGGAATGATAGGCACCCACCCCTCCTATGTCTGGGCACTGCTGGGAGTGATAGGCACCCACCCCTCCTATGTGTGGGCACTGCTGAGAGGACTCTGCACCCACCCCTCCTATGTCTGGGCACTGCTGGGGGGACTCTGCGCCCACCCCTCCTATGTGTGGGCACTGCTGGGAGTGATAGGCACCCGCCCCTCCTATGTGTGGGCACTGCTGGAAATGATAGGCACCCACCCCCCTATGTCTGGGCACTGCTGGGAGTGATAGGCACCCACCCCTCCTATGTCTGGGCACTGCTGGGAGTGATAGGCACCCACCCCTCCTATGTCTGGGCTCTGCTGGGGCTGATGGCCACACACCCCTATGTGTCTGTCCACTTGCGTGGTAGGACCCGTACCCACGTCCTAGAGGCATGGGTACGGGCCGTACCACCATTGTTGGGGTGCCATAGGGGTACGGGCCGTACCCATGCCTCTAGGACGTGGGTACGGGTCGTACCACACCCACCCCTACGTCACCCCAACAATGGCGTTACGGCCCGTACCCACGTTCCCAAGGCATTGGTACGGGCCGTACCGCCATTGTTGTTGGGGTGCCATAGGTGTATGGGCCGTACCCATGCCTTTGGGACGTGGGTACGGGCCGTACCGCCATTGTTGGGGTGATGTAGGGGTGGGCGTGGTATGACCCATACCCACGTCCTAGAGGCATGGGTACGGCCCATACACCTATGGCACCCCAACAATGGTGGTACGGCCCGTACCCATGCCTTTGGGATGTGGGTACGGGCCGTAACGCCATTGTTGGGGTGACGTAGGGGTGGGCGTGGTGTGGTAAATAATTTAATTACCGGTACTTAATTTGATACGGAAAATTATTAAGGATAACTCAGTAAAATGAGAGGCAGAATCCGTGGTATTAGAGGTTCTGAAAGGGCTTTATTCCAAAAACAATTCGAATTGTGGATTTCATATTCCATCACCACGGAGGTTTAGGAAGTGAAGAACATACTTTATTGACAGGTAATCATTTTTATAGAAACGGCATTACAGTGAAACAGATGCAGGAGGCGTAACAGCTGATAATACAGATAGTAATATGTATACGTAACTAAAAGGAAGCATGATAATAGGTGGAAACTAGAAAACGTCACTTATGCATGATGTCACAAGGGGGTGGATCCATAAGAGGATCTTGCAATGTCAGCAGAAATACTTGGCAGTGATGCGCGCGCAGCCGCATGACGTGTGATTGACGTGCAACTAGAGGGTGAAGAAAACTTGGCATTTAGCTCTACATGCGGAGACAAAAGTCTGAAGGGTCAGGTCAACCTAATCCTAAATCATATCTAGTATCCTATGTTTAAAGAACTGTGTTATCCAAAAGGGAAGGTCTCTCGGACGAAATCTATTCTATACTGCCTGTGAGTGCGTGTACAAGCGCCTAAATGTCTACATGAGATGCGAGGGAGCAGAAATCTTCCACAGTAACAGGGGCTATGAATCACTTGCATGAAGACAGTGAGGCCGGGCCTCTTGCTCGGTAGCTGGAAGAATGTTTATTTAAACTACTAGACAGGAATGCATTGGATGAGGAGCGGAGCAGATAATCTTGAAGGTGAAATACAGTTTTTGGCTGGCAGACAGGCCGAGTCAGGCACCGTTAGCCGTGCAAGGAGTAGGACAAAGTTCATGGATACAGATGCGAGCTCAGACTGGAGCTGTCAGAGGTAGAAAGCAAGGAAAAGCTTAATGGCAGAATCAGGGCCTACTCGCCTGGACTGTAAAAATGGAGTAGATGAACCATATAAAGCCGGTGGCCTTTCATACTTAGGAATGGAATATCCGGCCCATTCATGGCGGATTTGAAAGAGGACATGTTGACGGTGGACGCACATGTGTTTGCGTCTTCATAACTGGAACTGGAGGGAACATACATGTACTTGTAACTTATACATGGAGCCGTTGGGGTCCAAGATAGGGGACATAACTGATCACAAAAAATCCATATTTCCACATTCCCTCCTTGTCCCCTACTGACCCTTAGGAGATATCAATCTTCATCAATCCATCGATCTGTTCATATAGCATCATTTGTTCTTCTTTTTTCTTCCGTGATCTTGAATGAAAACTTGGTGGTGGAATACACGATGTGGCGCATAGACCACAAATCGCTGGTCCACATTGTAGGCATAAGCAGCAACTGAATAGTATGAGAAAGCCAATACCTAGGAAGGATAGGATCCTCCATCCCCAGGCTGACAACACGCCCCAAAACCAACCGGACCAAGTCCAGGTGCCTGGATTCTGGTGTATCTGGCTTACAATCTTATGAAGGCGAGTTATAGCTTTATATACAGATGGCGAATTTTCTGGGATGAATACGCAGCAACTTGATCCGATGACCCTACAAGCTCCGCCCCTATCGGCCAGGATGACGTCAAGGACAAGACGATTTTGAAGAACAACAATCCGCATCGCAGACTGCTCCTCTGTTAAGTTGCCTAAGGCAGAAATAGTTTCATTTACTACTGCTTCAAGGGTCCTAGTTAATCTACGTATCAGCTTACTATTGGTGACTGTGCCTATATAGGGAAAAAGACCTTTATTGAAATCTGTATATTTTTCCCATGCTGTCTCAGTATAATCGACAATTGGGAGATCTCTCCGTTCCCTATTGTGTACTAAATGAATATTTCGGTGATAATCAGGAGGGGCTAGGAAAACAGGTGGCAAAAGGAATGCGATGTAACAGGTACCATCCCAATCTAAAGGCAGACGTGTATATGCAGTCTGACCACATACGAAGTAGGAATGGCGAGAAGCTCTAAATGTAGATTTACCTTGATCATTAAATTCTATTACAGTGGTGCATTTACTATGGCCCATATGTATGGAACCATTCTTTCTTACACACAATTCACCTTTAACTGGAAATACTGACATAGCGGGCTGAATTGGTGCAGCTTCGGATTCAACATTCAGGATCATGAAATTGAGCGTAAAATTACCTAATCCATATACTTCATTTTCTAGATCGGTTCCTGTACCTTTGGGAAGTCCCTCCTTGTTAGGGTGGCAGACTTTGAGTAAAACTAGGTTCAGGTTTCCCCATACCCAATTATCTTGATAAACTATTGAGTTTGAATCTAAGGAATTAATTAAACTAAACCATGCTCCACAGGAGCCATTGTGTGTGAACGGATATGGAAAGAGAGGCAGAACTCCCTTATAATTCTGATAGGGAGGAAGTCGGCCACATATCCAACAATTGGTAGCATTACTGGTCTGATGGGAATGATGTAACATACTAATGAAAGTGTTGTTGCGCAGCGCAAATCTATAGGACAACTCATGCGGGGGTAATTCACTAAAGGAATGTTCAGCAGTAACATTGTAAGCACGTTTTGAAATAGGGTAATACATATGAAGCAGTATACTAGTTACTATGATCAGAAAACTTAGAAAAAACAAAATTAATAATGTTACTGTACAGTGACTACGAAGTGATTTACAATACGCATGCTTTTTCAGCTTCATCTGTCGATTTCTTTCTCTATTCAGGTCTAGAGGATACATGTCAGAGACAAATTCAACCGATTCACCTTGGAGAGGACTTAAACAATCAAATTGTCTGACTTGCTAGACCTTAATTTTACTTTATATAGTTCGGTATTGGATAGTTCAACCAAGGGGAGTTTTGAATCAGTCTGTGAGGAAATGCAAGGCGTAATGTTCACATCTGAAGGTAGTCCATGAAATTTCTTGATATGACTTGAATGTATCCATCCTTTCCGTCCTTCGATCTTCACGGCTGTCCTTGTGGTGAGCAGTACAAGTTGAGGCGATTTCCACCTAGGATCCAGCTGAGTCTTTCGGTCAAAGTTTCGTACAAACACCAGGTCCCCGGGAACCACGTCATGGGGTTTCACCTCGGTGTTATCGGGAAAGGCTGCAGCTACCTGTGAACGACAAGATTGTAGTGCAGACATCAAGGAAGCCAGGTAATCTGTCAGCATATTACAGTCAACATCAGTTATTTTACGAGGTATAGGCGTCCCCCACATATTTGGTGGTCTACCAAAGATCACCTCATACGGGGATAGCCCTGTTCGAGAATGTGCTACCATTCTCATGTAAAAGAGTGCAACTGGTAAGGCTACTACCCAATCAACACCTTTTTCTCTACATATTTTGGACAATCTAATTTTCAGAGTTTGATTATGGCGTTCCACGAGACCTGCTGCCTCGGGGTGTCGGACACAGTGAAACTTCCATTGATAGCCTAACAAAAGTGAAACGTATTTCATCAGTTCGGATGAGAACGGCTGGCCGTTATCTGAATAGACAACACGTGGTAAACCATACCGTGGGAAGAATTCTCGAACTAACTGTTTGGCAGTAGTCGGGGCAGTGTAATCTGAAACCGGGTAGGCTTCTGTCCAACGAGAAAGAGCACAGACAACTACGAGAACATATTTGAATCCTCGACATCGTTCCATCTGGATATAATCCATCTGGAGGACTTCAAAAGGGTGATCAGGAGGCTGAAATCCACCCTGTTCTACGGGAATGCTTTTACCTGGGTTAAACTGACAACATATCATACAGGTACGGACTTTCTGTTTAGCTGCTGCTCGTAAATGTTTGTTGAACCAAATGTGTTGAATGCTGTCTAGCATAGCTTTCTCTCCTAGGTGCGCTGGACTATGTATTGTGTTAATAATAACTTGAACCATAGAGTCAGGAAGAAACCATATAGATTTTTCCTTCGTCATCCATCCTTGATCCGTTTGGATCCCTCCTAATTCAGTCTATTTCTTTATTTCGTCTGGTGTAGCATGTGTCTGTATGTCAATTACATCAAGAGCGGGATCCTTAACTGTCATGCAATGTGTTGGTGTCAGAACTATTGTCTTTGTCATGTCAGTTGTGTGAGTTTGAGCAGTCTGTTTAGCTGTTCTGTCAGCTAGATCATTGCCTTGAGAGATGATATCAGTAACTTTCGTATGAGCTTTACATTTCATAATCGAGATTGCAGCGGGTAGATGAATTGCATCTAATAAGGCATGAATGAGAGGTCCGTGCTGAATGTGGGCACCGTGAGAAGTTAAATAACCTTTCTCTCGCCACAGCACGCCGAAGTCATGAACAACTCCGAATGCATAACGTGAATCTGTGTATATGTTGACTTTCTTATTTGTGGCTTGGATACAGGCTTGTGTCAGAGCAATGAGCTCTGCTGCTTGAGCTGACAAAGTATTTATACAATTTGTTTCAATGACTTCAGTATCTGTTGTGACTGCATACGCGGCCGCTAACTCTCCTGTACTTGTTCTCATGCATGAACCATCTACATACAACGTCAGGTCTGGATCTAACAATGGGACATCTGTCAAGTCTTGTCTGGGTTTCGTCGTGATAGTAATGACTTCAGTACAGTCATGTGCTAGTGGGTCTGTTCCGTCTACTGGCAAAAGTGTAGCAGGATTTAATGTACTACAACGTCTGATTTCTATGTGTGGCTGAAACAATGTCAATTCATAACCGGTAAGTCTCGCTATAGTCAAGTGTTGTGTTTGCGTTCGGTTCAAAAGAACCTCTACTGCATGTGGTACTTGTACTGTCAATGGATGTCCTAATACTATGGCATCGCTTTGTCTGATTGCTAAAGCTGTTGCTGCCACTGATTTCAGGCACGCAGGAAGAGCCTGAGCTACGGGATCTAATGTACTAGAGAAATAGGCACATGGTTTGTGTGATCCTGCTTGTTCCTGTGTGAGTACTGACAGAGCAGTACCTTCGCGTTCTGTAACAAAAAGTGTAAAATGTTTACTGTAACATGGTGTTGCTAAAACAGGTGCTTGACATAAAGCTTTCTTTAAGCTTTCAAAGGCTTGTGTATGTTCCTGAGTCCAAGGGAGGACAGTCGATGTGGCCGCCTCCTGTGTTGTTAACTGAACGAGTGGTTTTGCTAGAAATGCATATTGAGGGATCCACTGCCTACAGTATGAAGTGAGGCCTATAAAAGCCCGCACCTCCTTCTGTGTCTTGGGTATTGGCATGTTAGCAATTAACTGGATGCGATCAGGTGTAAGCTGTCTTCCCTCCTTGGACAGCGAGTGACCAAGGTAAACAACTCGCTGGGCACAGAATTGCAGCTTAGAAGGGGACACCTTGTGCCCCTTTTCAGCCAAAAATCGTAAAACCGTCAGTGATGCTTTTTCACATTCAGGTTCGCTTCGAGCGGTGATCAGCAGATCATCGACATATTGAAGCAAGGCAGTGTTAACTGGCATGTATATACTGTCAAGTTCTCGTTTCAGTGCTTGGCTATAGATGCTGGGGCTTTCTGTGAATCCTTGAGGTGCGCGTGTGAATTTAAAGCTTCGTCCATTTAAACTGAATCCGAACAAGTATTGGCTTTCCGGATCTATTGGGACGCTGAAAAAGGCATTTTTGAGATCAATTACAGTAAAGAATGTTGCTTCGGAGTCAATGGCTGTCAGTAATGAAGAGATGTCTGGGACCACGGGGTATTGTGGTACAATACATTTATTTAATTCGCGCAGATCAATAACTAATCGATATACTGGCGGGGCTTTTGAATCAGTTCGTTTAAGAATCGGAATTATCGGGGAGTTACATACATTGGAGTCGGTTTCCACAACCACTCCTTGGGCAATAAGCTCGTCAATGATTTGCAGTAAAGCCACTACAGCATCTGGAGGTAACTTGTATTGTCGCATTCGTGGTAGTACCACTCCTGCTTTGAGTGTTACTCGATATGGTGTAATGTGCATGCAGCCAACATCAGTAGGGCCTTGTGCCCATAAACGTGTAGGTAAATTCTGTAGTCGGTGATCCATGTCTCGAGACACATAGTGCCCTTTGAAATCACGTAAAAACAATCTTACTCCTTCCGGAGAACAACATATTACAGCTCCTAGAGCTTTCAGTGTTTTTATACCTAACAAGTTTTCTGGACATGATTTAGTAAGTAATAAATCTGTAGTTCGTGTCAAGGGACCAATCGTAAGTGGAAGGGGTTGTGATACTTCATTTATGATAGGTTTTCCAGAAAAACCAAGGGAAATATTCTGTGAGCCTGAGAGGGGTGCCCCTGGAACTTCACTGCGTCGTATTGTTGTTCTGCTTGCCCCTGTATCGAGTAAAAATTTTCTATCTTGGCCTAATAGTTCACTATGTACATAAGGTCCCTCTTGATCTACAGGGACCTCGATAAGGGGTAAGCCAACTTCCCTCTCTAGGCTGTTTCATGCGTATCGTTGATAATCAGGATAATCATATTGTGCATACTGGTACATCTGTCGTGTCGTATTTTGTGTGGCAGCAACAGGCTGCGATGATGGAGCTGGCATGGACTGTTGTGAAACTGGCATGGACTGTGCATGCTGAGGGACTCCTTGTTGGTTCTGATCCTGTCTAGGTGGCCGTGGTCTTTCCTGTGTTTTACCTGTGGCGATATTATGTTTTAAGACTGGACAATCGTGTATATAATGACCTGGTTGTTTGCAATAGTTGCATGTCCCTTTCGCAGGACCTGCTGAATCACTGAACTGTGTCATACCCTTTTTATGACCGTCAGCTGGAACTGACTGGGCAACTAGCATTTTCATTTTCGTGTCTTTCATTCGTCTTTGTTCATGTTCTTGTTCTTCTCTAATTCTATTGTGATGATACTGTAACATTTGTAACATTTGTGACGGGGTGTTACCTTGCCAGGTACTCTCGAATTTCAATACTCTATTCTTAACTTGGGGCAGGGAATTTTCAACTAATTTTGTCACAAACAGATGTGGATATGACTCGCTACTTGCTTTTATACCACTATTAATACCAAAACATTTTTCGAATCGGGCATAGAAATCACTAGTGTCTTCATCTTGCTTTTGTTTACAGGCTGAGATTGCACCCCAGTCTTCCTTTTTCGTAGTTAATAAACGTGGCAGTACCTGTACTAGTAAACCTGGTAGTATTTTAGTCTTTTCCCCGAGCCCTGAACCAGGACCTCGGGCTTCCTCTTCTCCTTCTAATGCTGTCCAATCTATCTTTTGGTCCCCCACCTCCCAATCTTTTTCTTTGAGTTTTTCGTAAATGCCAGCAGGCATTAATACCTTTATTATTTTCATAATGTCGGGATAGGTATATTCCCCCATGAGTAACATGTCTTTAATCTCGCGATGGAAACCCGCTGGGTCTTTGTCATGACTGGGTACCACTTTCTTCATTTTTAATAATTCAATTTTAGTTATAGGTGTGTATATAAAAACACGTTTAAAATTATTGTCATCACCTTTTATTGGGTGCACTTCGCGTAAGGGATTCTGTCTATCCATATGATACGTCGTTCTTTCCTTGATGGGCAGTGAGACATGTTCTGGACATACAAAAAGAATGTACTGTTTTCTGGATTCTAGTATTTCTCTTATTAAATCAGTACTTGAACCTCTCCATTTATTCGTGAGTAATTCGGTCAATATATCAGGTAAGGGACCAGGATCGGCGTGTTGGCCTTTATATAATATAAGGAGTTGTTGAATCATGTAGATACCAGCTAAACGCTGTTCATCTGGGGTAAGGTTAAAAAACGTGTGTGCTAGTACATCATCACTATATTTTCCGGGACTGTCAGCCCATTGAACGGCTGCCCTGGCTAATTCTTGTTCGTCCATAGAATCGAGTATATGATACCCCCTTTGTTCTCGGAGTAATTTGTCAGCCGCTTGGAACAAATGTTCGGGGGACCTTATATTTATTATAGGTGTTTGGAAATTTCTATTATTATCTGGACGGATCGGACGTATCGGATCATTAAAGCATCTAGTATTATTACAAGATCTTCCTCTACCTACATAAGCCACCGTGTCCAACTGTCCTGTTGGCATTTCTGATTCTTCCTCCTCCTCTCTGTCTTGTGCTGGCTCGTCTACTTCTAATCTTTCTTCGTGTATTCGTTCTATTTCTTTGCGGATCTTTCGGCACATAGCCACTATACTTAACTTTCTATCATGTCTCCCCTCTGATATATTCCGACTCCATGTAGTAAGGATTTGCATTTCTCCCGGATTTACCCCAGGCCGGTCTTGATTTCTGATCACACAGTTTATGAGGAAACGTAACAGTTCCCCCTGTATCTCTACTTTCTGGTACTCCATGGCTCTGCTAATACTTTCAGGACCTCGCCCTGACTGTACAAAGTGATATATATTTTCTAAATGTGTAGTCATCCCTGGTAACCTTGCTAAATATATTGCAGCTCGTCGGATACGTAATGATGCCAACAGCATTTCATTCTCTTTGCCGGGCACAGGGTCATATCTACAATCTACTAGAAGTTCCTTAACCATGTCGGGAGTTGCTAGTTTGGGCGTACGTTGGTGTGCTAATTCTGCTAATTCTCTGAGGGAAAGTTTATTTCCTCTGGGTGGCGTAGAAAAAATGTCTGTCGTACCTCCTGTAGCACCGTCTGGGGTGCTGAACGTGAAAGGATTTGTTGGGTGTGAGACAGCAACCGTAGTTGCGGGAAAAGCTGTAGAAACAGAAGTGCTTGTCGGAACGTGTGTCGGAGTTTGTTGTTGTGGAGGTACAGACGGAGGGTCTTGGCTTTGAACACCCTCGACAGGCGGTCTATGTGTTGCGGGGTTAACATACTCGGGAGCTGCGTCATCTAGGTAGGAGGAGAGGAAAACATCCTCTGCGGTTCTGGGATGCCCTTTGGGATGTGTTTTTATCGGAAATAATGGAGGTGGCAAGTCTTTTGGTATCTCCGGAGTAGCCTTAGGTAACCCTTCAGCCAGAAGAGGATACATACCATTCATAAGGGCATTTCTTTGTCTGTCTATTTGTTCTGATTTTACTCGGGTACCTTCTTCAATTAATAGATTTTCTCTGACTTTATTTGAACTTTCCTTACTTTTCTCTTCCTGTCTGAGTGCTTTTTCTGTACGTCTATGGGATTCTTTACGCCATAATTCAATGGCATCTTTCTGTGATTGTCTAGCTTTCTTTTTCCATAATTCTTCTTCTACTTTCATGATGCAATCTGCATCCCAGGTCCCAGCTGCGGGCCACCTCTGACTTTCTGGTAATTCCTTGGTATAGTCTACCCATAAATCAAGAAATAATACGGCGTCTAGGCCATGTTTATGATACATGAAGTACCCTGGAGTGTCCCTGGGAGGAATGGGAACAGCTTCTTCGAGTACCCCTTTTCTAGTTTTGATCTGTCTTAACTTTGAAAAGAGCGGCATGTTGAGAACTGGTCTGATACTTAGTTTTGAACACACTTGGTACAACTAAACACAATAATGAACAGTCATTCACACCACAATATGCAGAACGTATTTTTAAAACATTTAACATTTAATATTTAACGTACAATAATGGATTATGGTTAATAATGGATAATGGACAATAATTAACGAACAATAATTAATGAATAATAATTTACGAACAATAATGTAATGGCCATTAGGGGACTAGTTACTTAGCATACTTGACATACTAGATATACTGCTAAACAGTACAGATACACTGCTGAAACAGTGCAGACCGGATTTGTGTACCCAAACCCGTCTTGACCGGCACAACCTATGTGCACGTCAGAACGCCTCCCCGGCAATGGTACTCACCGGGTAGCTCGGAACGGAAGGCCTCGGAACGGAACTGAACAGGACTGGACTGGACCGGACTCGACTCGGAACTTCGGAACTTCGGAACCTGGCGGGTCTCTGTATACCTCGGATCTTGCTCTCTCGGCTAGGCTCTGGTCGGGATACTTCGCACTTCTCACCGCCTCGTCTGGGTGTTGATCGCAGCCTCAGTCGCCCCCGCTTGGCCGGAGGGAGATACAGGAAATCCTGCGGGTACGCGTAGTTGTCCGTTCAGCTGTGGCAGGAGACCGGGCCTGCAACGCACCTCCGGCGCGTGAGATGAGAAAGTGTCCCTATTCGGGCGCCAATTTATGTGGTAAATAATTTAATTACCGGTACTTAATTTGATACGGAAAAATATTAAGGATAACTCAGTAAAATGAGAGGCAGAATCCGTGGTATTAGAGGTTCTGAAAGGGCTTTATTCCAAAAACAATTCGAATTGTGGACTTCATATTCCATCACCACGGAGGTTTAGGAAGTGAAGAACATACTTTATTGACAGGTAATCATTTTTATAGAAACGGCATTACAGTGAAACAGATGCAGGAGGCGTAACAGCTGATAATACAGATAGTAATATGTATACGTAACTAAAAGGAAGCATGATAATAGGTGGAAACTAGAAAACGTCACTTATGCATGATGTCACAAGGGGGTGGATCCATAAGAGGATCTTGCAATGTCAGCAGAAATACTTGGCAGTGATGCGTGCGCAGCCGCATGACGTGTGATTGACGTGCAACTAGAGGGTGAAGAAAACTTGGCATTTAGCTCTACATGCGGAGACAAAAGTCTGAAGGGTCAGGTCAACCTAATCCTAAATCATATCTAGTATCCTATGTTTAAAGAACTGTGTTATCCAAAAGGGAAGGTCTCTCGGACGAAATCTATTCTATACTGCCTGTGAGTGCGTGTACAAGCGCCTAAATGTCTACATGAGATGCGAGGGAGCAGAAATCTTCCACAGTAACAGGGGCTATGAATCACTTGCATGAAGACAGTGAGGCCAGGCCTCTTGCTCGGTAGCTGGAAGAATGTTTATTTAAACTACTAGACAGGAATGCATTGGATGAGGAGCGGAGCAGATAATCTTGAAGGTGAAATACAGTTTTTGGCTGGCAGACAGGCCGAGTCAGGCACCGTTAGCCGTGCAAGGAGTAGGACAAAGTTCATGGATACAGATGCGAGCTCAGACTGGAGCTGTCAGAGGTAGAAAGCAAGGAAAAGCTTAATGGCAGAATCAGGGCCTACTCGCCTGGACTGTAAAAATGGAGTAGATGAACCATATAAAGCCGGTGGCCTTTCATACTTAGGAATGGAATATCCGGCCCATTCATGGCGGATTTGAAAGAGGACATGTTGACGGTGGACGCACATGTGTTTGCGTCTTCATAACTGGAACTGGAGGGAACATACATGTACTTGTAACTTATACATGGAGCCGTTGGGGTCCAAGATAGGGGACATAACTGATCACAAAAAATCCATATTTCCACAGTGGTACGACCCATACCCACGTCCTAGAGGCATGGGTATGGCCCGTACACCTATGGCACCCCAACAATGGCGGTACGGCCCATACCCATGCCTTTGGGACGTGGGTACGGGCCGTAACGCCATTGTTGGGGTGACGTAGGGGTGGGCGTGGTACGACCCGTACCCACGTCCTAGAGGCATGGGTACGGCCCCTACACCTATGGCACCCCAACAATGGCGGTACGGCCCGTACCCATGCCTTTGGGACGTGGGTACGGGCCGTAATGCCATTGTTGGGGTGACGTAGGGGTGGGCGTGGTACGACCCGTACCCACGCTCTTAAGGCGGGGGTACGGTGCGTAGCACAATTGTTGTGTTGCCGGTTCGCGTCCATGTCGACTTCCGTGGTGGCGGTCGCAGGCCTTGGTGGACACGCCCCCACCCCCCGAGGTGACCAGGTCCTGGGTGTCAGGTATGTGCAGGCCATGTATGATATTTTGACTTGGGTGTGCATTATGTTTCCTGCCCCTGCCCCCCCCTTTGCCCCTGGGTATTGTTCTGAACTTCTGCGGCGTCTGCGTCAGTTCCTGTACACCAGGTGGACTGCTATGAGGGCCGGGATGACATGTAGGTTGGGGTCCATGGCTGTCCGTCGTGTACAGGTGCTCCTTCTGCGCGTCGTCCTGATTTCCCGGCAGTTTTTGGCTGCTGGAAAATATATTCCGTGCGGAGTGACGTCGGTACGAATCGTACTTCCTGGTTCGTGAAACGCAGCCTGACTCTGTTCGGACGTCACGTCCGCGGTCTCCCGGATCAGAATTGTGGCAATGTTTTTGTGGGTCGGTGATTTTTACGATTCGTACGGAAATGGTGTTTCCGTACGAATCGTACTTGCATGTTTGTATTGTATTTTTACCGGGTACGAGTCAGACGGAGAAAATGCTCCGTCCAACGGTTCGTACCCGGTTTCTCCAGGATCGGAATCTACACCATAATGTATGAACTTTTTGCTGGCATCCACTTTTTGCACAGGTTCATATAGCAGTCTACCTTTTAGTGTGAAGATGCATGAAAATATATACCGAAGAAAAAGCATTGGTTGGTCTGATTACTGGCTATTTTTTGGAGTGGGCGAAGAATTTCAATCCGCAAGCTGAGTTAAGGAGCTTCACCCTCTCCGTGTAGAGTTCCCAAAAACTCAGCAAAGTGACGCGGAATAGAGTTTTTTCTCTGAGTGGCACGCCAATGGTAAGTCTGCGGGTGCTTGCAAGAAAAAATCATGAGCTAGACCTCCTCCCAGCGAGATTTCTCATCGTGGGTGGTCGTGGCATTTAACGACTGCTCGTGTTGAGAAATCTGCCATTTGCATTGAGGAATCTGCCATAGAATGTCTACTCGAGTGTCAGAAAGCAGCTGTGTCACTGGCGGGATGCATAGTGCCATTCGCACTGATTTTACAGCACAGTACAAACTTCTGGCACTAAAAATCAGTGCAAACAGTGCAACTTAACAAGCTCACACTGATGGAACTCGTGGAACACAGCAGAGTTTTTAGTGGTACTTTGTGGTGTTCCACTGAGTAAAACTCAGTGAACTCAGCCCAGGAAATATCTGTATTATACAAAGAACCTCATCATGGGATAGTTTTAGTGATGTCTTTCGAGTCATCTCATTTAAAGATAGTTTGGGATGACTTCCCCAGATAATTACAGGAATAACTAGCTCAGTTGAAGTCATAAGATGACTTCAAAATGACACCAGGAACATCTTCCTTTTTGACTTGGGTCCACGGCATGTATAAAAACATACCTCTGTTTCTGAAATTTTTCCAACATGTGTCTTGCCTCCAAAACATGGTGTGGCATCGTATTCGGGGTCAGATAATAATGGGTGAGGGGTTTGTACGCTTTCTCTTTGTGTGCTGTGCAGATCGAGGACTTCATGGCTTTTATTTTCTGGCAAATATCCCTTTCACACAAAGTGCATCTGTGGGTAGCCATGGGGCCTAAGTCTAAAATCACTCTCTGCAGCTATGTGATGCCTTTTCCGGTAAGTATTTTATGGAACATGGCTTCTAAGGATGTATTTGCCCGGTATATTTTACAATGCACATCCCTGGACTCAACCCAGTTTAATTTATGGGTACCTGATCTCCTTGATGGTGATCTCATCCTCTAAGTAGCGGAGGTCTTGCCTGATTACATTGGGGTTATAATTTAGAAGGTAAGCATCTTGCAGTTCGTGAATTAGGACCTCACCTGTCAGAACGGATTTGTAATAATTGGTAAAAAATTTGAGTTATCCAGGGCCCCCATCCCACCAGCGTCGGCTGGGAATTGCAACTTCACTAAGTTCAAGCGTCTACATGCTGTGCCCCATATTAAGCTGGTGGGGAGTGTATTGAACATTGTAAAGACTGCTCACAGGACTACTACGGGAAGGTTCGTAAAGAAGTACAGTAAACGCAGAAGCACTAGCATTTTAGAAATTGCTAATCTCCCTGCCACTGATAGGGGCAACAACATCCAAAACGCAACCTGAGCCCTCAGGGAGCTAATCGCCCTATGTAGATTCCCTTCTATGAGATCCGTTTTGGTTCTATAAATTTGTAACCCTAGGTATTTAAAAGTATTGTGAGCAATTGTTAAGTCACGATTACCAAAAGGTATAGTCAGCTCTTCTATGTTACCGAAAGGGAAGGCATAGGATATTTCATAATTTATTGCCACCCCTGTAATGTGTTCAAATTGTGAGAAGTTGTGCCTCAGTGTCCAAGCTATTGCGCAGTTTCCTAGTATATAGGATAATGTCATCCGTGTAGAGTGATGTAGCATGATGGGCTCTGCTAATGTTTTTACCCCAGCCTGCCGAGGATGCTCGAATTTTATAGGCCAATGGTTCAAGGGGAAGTGCAAACAATATGGGCGATAGGGGGCACCCCTGCCTAGTGCCCCCTTGTATTTGATATAATTGTGATATATGCAATCCCGTGCGCACTCTAGCTGTGGGGAGATGATACAATAATTGAATCGAACAAATATAATCATGTGGAATCCCAAATTTCTGTAGTGCGGCCTACATGTAGTCCCAGCCCAATGTGTCGAATGCTTGGGTGATTTCCAGAGTGATACATCCTGCTTCTGGGTTCCCTACAATGCAGGCATACATAACATTGCACAGTCTGCGTATATTCAAAGACATACTTCGTCCTGGGACAAAGCCACACTGGTCTATATGTACCAGCCTTGGCACAAGGGGCTGCAATGGTTGACTAGTATTTTACTTAGAATCTTATTCTCAGTGTTTAACAAGGTGAGCGAGTGGTATACGGATATCTGAGTGTGATCTCTCCTGGGTTCAGGAAGGGAAGTGATTAGTGCTTGTGTTTTGGAGGGGGGCAGGGTGCCTGTCTTGTAGGCCTCTGTATATAATTTCTGCAGCTGTGGAGCAAGTTGTTGCATGTAAGTGGCATGAAACTCCGCAGGTAGACCATCCAGGCCTGGGGTTTTGTTAATTGGAAGGCCCTTGATTGCAGCTTTTATTTCCTCCAGTGTTATTGGTTCGGCCAGCAGTGTTTTATGCTCCTCTGACACCTGTGGGAGTTCTACTGTGTCCAGGAAGTCGTCAATCTCTGGGAGTGCAAGCAGTGGTGGGGACGTGTAAAGTCTCTGATAGTAGTCATAGATGGCTTTATTAATGGCTGTTTGTGTTATGGCCTTGGTATGCTGTGGTGACCAAATTACCATAATAGGTGCGGGGGTGGGCATTCCGAAGAATCTGGGCCAAGAGGGTGCCTGGTCTGTCTGACTCTGCGAACGTTTTGTGGAAGTAAGTATGGTGCTCTATTATCCCCAGTTGTTCTAGCAGGTCCTCATATTTAATGCGGGCCTCCTGGAAATCCGGCTTTGCCGTGGGGTCTCAGGTCGCTTTAGTCTCTAGTGTGTGCAACTTGCCTTCGATGTCTTACAAGTCTTGGTGAACCTGTTGCTGGGCTCCGGAGGAGGTGCTAATATCAGTGCCCCTGAGTACCACCTTAAATGCCTCCCACTCCAAAGTCGCCGTGCCGGCATTCTCAGCAAAGCAGTTTGTGATGGTGGAAGCTAGTGCTGCCTGAAACATCCCATCTCCTAAGTGGCGGGGATCGAAGCGCAATATTGGGATCTGTGCTGGGACACGCCACCATGTAAATGTGATCTCCAGTGCACCATGGTCCGATATTGTTTAAGCCGCCTGAGTGGTTTGTGTGAGGAGTGACAAACTGCATAGTATATGGTCAATTCGTGTATGAAGGTCATATGTGGTGGAATAAAATGAATATTCTGTCATTCCCTTGTTGCTATTACGCCATATGTCCATCAGGGCCCATCCCCGTGCCCAGTTCTGCAGTGCTTTGGAGTGGCGAATTGATGTGGCCCGCTTAAGGGCAGATGGGATCTGTCCAGGACAATGTCAGCAACTGCATTAAGGTCACCACCAAGTATCCAACATATGTCCATCCAGTCCGCCAGTGCTGTACTAACTCGGGCATAAAAGGGCTCCTGTTCCGAGTTGGGAGCATAGAAGCTACCTTGTACTATTGGGGCACCATCAACAGTACCCCGGATCAAGACCTATCGGCCCTTCTTGTCTATCTTATTTCTCTTGCATTGTGAATGGGACCCCAGACCGTAACCAAATGATCGCTCCCTGTGCATAGGAATAGTATGCCGTATAATACAATTGATCTCACAATTTATTCTGTAGATTAGTGCTCTCTGGCTCAGTTAGGTGTGTTTCTTGCAAAAACACTATTTGTGCTTGTCGCCGAATCAATTGAGCATGCACTCTATGTCATTTGTGAGGTGATCCATACCCCTAATATACCTTGTTATGCACTTGTAGTGTTGCAACATACCCGCCCTAGCCATTAAAGGCAATAAAAGAATAGGTGTGAATACAGAGTTTCTGTAAGTTACGGCCCGTCAGCATCCCTATTAAACACCCCAATACATGGTCCAACTGAAGAACTTGGTTCGACCAAACGAAAAGAACAATCCTTATTAACACAACAGATATAGCACTTGCTACTGCATTGGGGCCCATGGCTATATATGACTCTGGGGAGCCTCCCATGCTCCTAAGAATAATCTCTCACAGTTCAAAAATGGGGGGGGTGCCAGTCCCCGCCCCGGGATCCCCCGCTCCACGCCCTGAGTCAGTGTTCAAGTAACTTGGGACATAAGAGAGAGTGAGCATCCACCCCAGAGGCTGGTATCATAGAGGGTCTCTGTCACAGACAGGAATCGTAGAGTGTTCTCAAAATAGTCTTACCTCCTGCAGTGCGAAAACCAGGAGACGTCTCCCCCCTTAGTAGTGGCATTACTTACAAACCGTGCTTTAGGAAGCCAGTTACAGCAATACAGGATTGTCTATGCAGGTGGACCCTACATGAGTCAGTTTATTTGAGGAGTTTGTTCACCGCATGTGAGAAAAGTGAGGACAACAGCTGTGGTATGGCTCTGATTGCGCTGCATCTCCTGTACATGACACATCATCCGTAACTATTCTCGTTTCTCTGAAGGTGGCAGCAGAAATGATGGCCCTCCTCTGTTCCTCCAGTGCCTGCTCGGGTGTTGGGGTCACATCCTGCTTGTATCGCTTGGGTTTAGATCGGTGTCGCTGTGATTGTCGCCGCCTAGGTTGGGACTCCTCCATTTGTCGATGAGCTTTTGATGTGTAGATCTGGAAAAGTGTGCTCAATACATTCACATGCTTTCGCTAGGGTATCAAATAAGTGACTTTTTTGCTGATGCATGATTTTTAGTTTCGCCGGATATGAGTGCATATTTTAAATTCATTGCATGCAGATGTTGCTTGATGCCGTGATATTGCGCCCTTTGCTTCTGCACTTGAAGTGTATAATCAGGGAAAAAGGAAATGTGAGCATTGTCTTTAGTGACTGGTGCTTTTTCCCTTGCCACTTGCAATTTCTGGTCACGGTCTCTGTAATTGAGCACTATGGCTACGATAGGGCGAGGTGGCATACCCGGTACCCTTCTCCGCGTGGGTACTCTGTGGATTCTCTCAATGCAGAAAGTATCAGATGATCGCCCCAGTGGCATGAATGACTTGAGCCAAGCTCCTACGTAGAGCGTCGTATTTTGTCCTTCCGAGTTCTCGGGTCGGCCAATAATGCAAACATTATTTCGACACGACCGTCCCTCCGCATCTTCCACCCATTCTTGTAGAGTTGCGAGCTAATGTTGCATCCACACCAGATCATTTGAGTGCTCCTTCTGTTTTGGAAGCAGTCCCTGTACTGCTGCTTTGCTGGCAGTCACCTTCTCAGCAAGTTTTTTGTGGTCATCCCGTATGATAGCAATATCTGCAGTGAGGAAGCCCAGCTGCTGCTCCATCAATGCGTGAGACTTCCAGATTTCTTGCAAGATAAGGTCCAGTTTGTCCGGCTGTGTGCCCTCCTCAGCGGGAGGTATCATGTTAGTGGATGTGGTAGCTGAGGCTGCGCTGGATTCCTCTACGTCCTGATTCCTACCCTTTGTGCGTCCCATGGTGTAGCTAAGCTAGTGCGGGTATCAGGTGTGAATTTATGATGTTGGTGCGCTCCTGACGAGATGGGCCATCGGATGTCGCCCGTGAAGGAAAAATGCTCTCCAATGCGACCCCGCTGGAAGGCCGGGCCCCCATCACACTAATGGACGATGCGCTTCGATGGGAGTCTCCTCCGATCGTTCCAGAATTAACCTTGTCAGTGCAGTTGGGGAGTGTACCAGGGCACCTCGGGAACGTTGTCCTCACCACAGTGTTCAGCTAACTGGGGGTGGTGAACACCCACATCTCAAGAGGTGTGCCCCCCTGCTATGAGAGCCGGGGGTCCCTCCTACCACAGGCCCGCAACTTGTGTTGGATGTCTTCAGGGTGTGCTATACCTGTAGGGCCGGGCTGCTGCAACAAACAGTCTCTCTGCCCAAGGATGCAGGGTACAGGTGACGCAAGCTCTTATTTCCAGAACACTAATCTGGGCACTGCGATATGTATTCCAGGCGGGGTCCTGTACCTCAGGTCATCACAGGTGGGTCCAGTCGCACTGCTACAGCTGTTGTGGCATTCACCTCTGTGCAGTCCCGGCACGGGCCTCCGCTACCACCACGGGGGGCTGCCTGCCCCGCTCGCAGCCAGCTTCATATAGTATGTGCAGACCAGGTCATGCTCCAGCTCTACAGTCAATAACTTGTGCCAGCTAGCTCTATACGCATCAGGTAGTTCTGCGCAGTAGGTCATTCAAGGTAGGTTCCCCTTGAATCAAAACCGGCCTTGGCAATGAAGTGGGTGTGCAGCTGGGGGTGACCCCTGCACAGAAAAGGATGATAGGCAGCAATTAGTTCCCGCTCCGGACTTCAGCACAGCAGGAGCCGTCACTGGGCAGCAGTCTCCAAGTGTATTAATCTTCAGTGGGGCATTGCAGCACAGCTCATTGCCAATACCCTCCAGGGGCAGTAAGTCCAGCCCAGGGATTTTGCCCTTTCGGGCCGGTACAAGAGCGACCTCCAGCAGCGCTACACACCGGGGGGAGTCAAATAAGCTTCAGGGCCGCAGTGGAGGGCAGCCTGGACGAGACTCCTCAGGTCAAGGCTAAACGCAGTGAGTCAGCAGCAGTGCAGCTATGTGAATAACACAGTGCAAGTACGGCCCATCCTGGCGTACCGCTGTCGAGTGCTGCAGTGTTCAGCAGGGATCCGCGGCACTCCACACTCCCCAGACCACCTTGGGGGCAGCAATATGTCTTTGAGGCTCTCCTTTGCCGTGGTCCCAGCAGCGACAGTGTTTATAAGAGCGTTGCTCCGGCGGGCCCTGTAATCCATGATGCTGCGTGGCAGCAGTGGCTGCGATACCCTTTGGATCCAGCGCCGCAGACCGCAGCACCCCTCTGCCCACCTCAGTACAATCGCCAGCGGTTCCTCAGCAGGGGCACAGACTTCTGCTTCTGTAACAGCCAGGGAGAGACCGGTTAAGTATTCCAGCTCACCTCGCAGTCAAAGAGTGGTTTATCCTCCTTCGTCAGTAGAAGTCGGAGCCGCCATTTTAGTTCAAGGCAAGCAGCCGCTCACATCCCCCGTATCGAAGTCAACCACCAGCGTTGTGTTACTCCGGGATATCAATCTATGCCGCAGGGCTTCCTCAGTCGGCTGCAGTATCTTAGGGGCCTGGATGCCACACCTGTGCAAGTATTAAGGCCAGTGCTTTAAATGGTCCGGTACTCACCGGTACTGAGTACAGGCACTTATTTTTTCCCCCTTCAAGAGTACCGGCACTTCTCTGTTATTAAATAGAGTACCGGTACTCACTGTCACACAAAGTCATGTGAGCATGCATCGCATTTCTACACTGCGGCGCATGCTCACATATTGGTGATTTCACAAGGAGAGCAGTGACGCCATGGCGCCAAAGCAGAGCAACGTGGGACCCAGGCGCGCAACGCCCATTGGACTCAAAGGCCTTCGCACCCCCCCTCGTGTTTTGCAGCCCGGGATGAGACAGTTTCCCGGGTACAAACACAGCTGCACCCGAGTACTTCACAGGTCTTTAAAAGACCTTTTGCTCGTTAACGAGGCTTTGATGTTTTTCACCCCTTAGAGCCCCTGCACCTCCACTCTGCATTTTGCTTGAAGAATCAGACCCCCCACCCCACAAGAAATTTGACTCTAGTTGTGCCTCAGGTGTGACCTCCCTCCGCCAGGAAGCTATGCGGCGGGAAGAAAGGGAAGCTCTTTAAAAATCCAAATTTGCTCTGGCTTTCCCTTTCTTCTGTGCGAAAAAGACGGAGAGGATAGCATAGCAGCTGGCGGGTGAAAAAGGGGCAACTGAGGAGAGCTTTCAGAAATGAAGGGATATTAGCACAGTCAGCTAAATAAATCGAGGGGTTATCTGAAAAAGAAGAAGGGGCAAGCAAAGATATTTGAGAATACACTGCGGGCGTGGGGCAGTGGCAGGGCCGGCTTTAGGGCGGTGCGACCGGTGCCACTGCAGCAGGTACTGGCTTCCTGGGGGCGCCGTGTTTGAAAGTTTATTAAGCTTTTGAAGCACCTGCCTCAGCGTTTCTTTCCGCCTGCAATTACCAGGCCTCACATAAATGTCAAGAAAACTCGTGTGATTAATTATCTTTCTGGAGAGAGATCAGCGTTTTGTATAGTTGAGGTTTTGACTTAGGTAAAGTTAGTGCAGAGGGTTAATATGCCTGCTGCAAAGAACTTGTATCATGGAGATTACATATGATGTAAACAGGTCAGCAGATTACTGCTTTCAAAAGAGACAACCTTTTTTTACTTGTAATTTATAACTTAAAGTCCTAATATACAACAGTGAGCTATTAACTTTCATCCCAGAACTGCATACACACTGCAAAGTATACATTATTAGAACATTGATTAATGTTGCAAAAAGGGTTAATTTGGCTAGAAATCGATTCTTATTATTAAAGAAAACTCCCAACTATGCTGTTTCTTTTTCGACTCTGCGTTTGTGCTTCTCCACACCAAGCACTCTTAAACTGTACTGCCTACCAGTATGGATGACATGTGACTCCTACACTTTCAGTCCTTTGGCTTAAGTAACATTTCCTATACACTGATTTAAACTCGTATGATTGATTGTCTCTGTGTAATGTGTGTGTGATGCAAAGTGCTTGGACACCCTACACTGGTATGAGTGGCGCTATATAACTAATTCAATGCATCTGAGAGAGTGTGGCTATGGTGACTTGGTCACTGTTAAAGGGTACTAGTGAGAGAATCCGTGGTGGAGGTGGTCATTGGGGGGGAAGGGGGCGCCAACAAACATTGTCGCACAGGGCGCCACCAGCACTAAAGCCGGCCCTGGGCAGTGGGTTTAAAATAAGGCACCTGATGGATGAGATGGGGATCATCTGATGAGAGTCAGGGGTGGGTAGGTGGCCCAAGAAAGCCAAGGCTTTCGAGAATGACACAGGTCGGTGGAAGTGGCCTGTTGTGTGAGGACAGAGCGACAGCTACAGTGGCAGAGACTGGTATTTTAAATGGGGGAGGGGTATCCCAGAAAAGCAAGAGAAGGAATTTGATGAGATGAACAAGGGGACATTTAAGATGAAAGGTGGCGTGACCACCTGAAAAAAGAGAAAATGTAAAGAGACAAATGGGGCATCGGAGGGGACATGGGGCTAAGTAAGTAAGGACAGGGACATCAGAGGGTAGAGGTAGGAGAGTATCTCGTCATCCAAAAGAGTGTTATATAAAGCAGGGGCGGCAGCTGAATAGAAAAATAATTTTGAGGGGACAGTGGTATTTTTAAGTCGTGTTTTTTTTTTTCCTTTTAAGCAGCTAATATAAAGTTTACCATAATGTGACTCATTGTTTGTAACAAAGTTAAACAATGAAAGGCTCAACAAACAATCATAAGAATTCAGATCGCATACTTGGAGGAAGAATGGATTTATCAAAATACTTAAACACAGTATAGACCTTACTAGGGCACACTGGAAGGGGAAGAATAATGTGCACGGAGTTAAAAATGTGCATTTACCAGAAAACACTGAATGTAGCTAACAATATAAGCCTTCAAACACGACTAAGACATGACATCCCATGGCTTGGTGAACGTTTCTCATTCATTTCTATGATGTAAGATCACACTTTGAATTGCTTCCAGAATGCTTGTGTCTGATATCAAGCATTTCTCAGAAACGAGGCCTATTCCAGATTGTCAAGTACGCTTTTTTGCTGTAATACACATGCTCAGTCACACTTTTTGGTATTTCTTTGTTGTTTAAACCCGATAAGTGCTACTCTCCAAACACAAGCGCTTCAACACCCCCATCAGGGGTAACAAGCGCTATATAAATGCATACCTTTTTCCCTCTTCTATCTCTCTGCTATCCTTCTGAATCCAAATAACTGACTAACCTATCCACCACTCAAATTACTTTCAGATTTTCACTATACTAATTCAACACTAATCCATCTTGGGTTCTGGAGTAGTGCGCTACTCGCCGAAAAAGCGTATCGACGCCTCGTCAGGGGTAGTAAGCGCTATATAAATGCAATTACAATACAATACAATACCTTAAAGTGTGGGTGGATTTGGCCAACTTCTACAAGCCATTGATGGGAAGTGTTACATTGGTTAAGGTGTTTTCATGGGTTTCTGAATATTGTTAAGGAGGCTAATGGGCAGAGAGTTGCCTCCATTCAGGTGGGTGAGGACCAGGGCTTCGACTGACACCGACATCTGGAAGGAAGGATGTCTGGAGGCAGAGCTCTTACAATACTGGGACAGGCCCATGTCCAGTTACCTGCCACAGATGCAGAAATGACTAGATTCCCCAAACAGTGAATGTCACTGACATCCTACAATAATCACAAACGGGGAAATGCTGTTTTATTTCTGCATGTCAAAGACTCTCTGCCTTCGGGGAGGGACACTTACAGCCAGCCCTTCACCTCCTTTTATAGAGAACTGATGCAAATTCACATAACTTTCTGGGGAAAATAACTGCAGTTTTCAGCTAAATAAAGAAAAACCATCTATTTTAGGTGTGGTTTATCTTTCATTTGCTGCCTTCTTCTGGATGCACACCCAGCACTCCCGCTTGGGAGTTCTGCACCCACAGAGTGCCACTAGTGTGTTGTGACAAAAGTATAATATGAAAATGGATTTTCATCCATGTAAAATTAGTGAATTGTCAAAGTCGTACACAGACTACTGTAAATATTGTCCCAAGAATGTAGTTGTCATTTCAGATGTGGCCAGAGGGCTAGACCCCTCAGGTCAGGCATGGAGCTTAAGAACCACCCACACTACTACATGCCAGGACACATATCCCCGCACTGGACGGAGGGATCAGGCAGAGAAGCCAAAAGAAGGAAGGATCATGGTTAGCCCGGGAATCGCAGGCATGTGTTTCCTGCTGCAATGCTGTGGAGGCATCCATAAGTGTGCGGTTGTGAGCAGTACAGAGATATGAACGAGAAGTGCCAAATGTCTGCCCCTCCCAATGCCCCTCCCAATTTCCACTACAGCAGCTTAGAAATCTGTAGGGTTCTACTGCGCTATCAGGTGCACCAGACTGGTCATCACCAGTTGACACAACAGCTGGCTGTATCTGGTATTCATGAAAAAAAAGTGAGCCACATAGTAGGAGTGGGAGCACCAGGGAACCCAAAGCACCCAAGTGAGGAAGCCAAGCCTCGGACTTGAGGTGAAGGAGCAGTCCTAAGGGAAGCTTTGAGCATCAAACACATGTGGGTACAGGGTGCCTCACATATCAGAAACCGTGGCTACAGCAGGCCTGCTGACCACCATCATCAGTGACACTGTGGTCATCTGTGCATGGTTATATGTGCCTCCATCCCTTTACTAGCCCCTCAGAATTTTGGACTAGATTTTGCTGGGTGGCACAGTATCTGAAAGTGAATGAAAGGGTGAAATATTATTGCTCTGTAACCCAGATAACTTTCTTCTCCCAGGATCACTAGCATGACAACTGATGGCTTCCTTTCACTCGATGCGAGTCAGAGTTGCATTTTAGGATGTAGTCTTTTTTCCTTTAATTAATTTTCAGTAAAACAAGTCTCTGCACTTTTTAATGTTTTGTTTAATATACAGGTGCCTCTGACAAAAAGGAAAACGTGATAGTTACCTTTCAATAGTCTGTCAACTAGTACAACTTAATACATGCAAGGGCATCAACAATAAATTGCAGAGGGAAGCAATTTGTCATCATTCAAAAATTCTTGAGCCCTTCAAATGTTTTTCATTAGACCCACCCTTAGTCCCGCCACTAGCCCCGCCTCCTTGCCACGCCCCCAGCTTGAGCTGATGAGTACCGGCACTTTTTTCCCCATTTAAAGCACTTATTACGGCACAGACCGAAAACTCCGGGCCGGGACCTCCGCATCTACATGAACGCCATGTTCGGTGGTTGGCCACGCCCCCTCCTGAGAAGCTAATTTTCTAGGCCATTCTTCTTTTGCTTTCTTAGACCCTCAGATGTAGTAGTATGTGAAAAGAGTTCCCCCATGATAACTGCTTCTGCAGCATCCCACAACACGCCTTTGGAGACCTCTGCATTGTAAAGTTCCGAGAAATACTGGTCAAGGGCCTCCTTATGCGTTGCCTGACCAACACATCCCTTAGTGCAACTGTATTCCTTGCAAGGTCCTGATTGTTGATGGTAGGTTTAGAATATTTCGAAGTGTAGACACACCAAGGCGTGACCTGTTAAGGTTTTCATGTCATTGTTGGTGTGGATAATATTTGTTGGGAGAATTCTTGGAAGTAAGAAAGAATTCAATGCATTTGTCGGATCTATGAACGGTGGAGTAAAATGTATAGTCCCACTCTCCTTGGTTGTGTACTCCCCCTCTATCTTCCATATCGAGGTCTGTATGCCCTGCAGAAGGATCTAGGGACACTTTGACTCATGGGGAGGGCGGTGCCGGCCGTTGGTGGGGTGAAGAATGGTATTAAAGCCCCAACCCATAATTAATTTACCTTTGGTAAAGTGAGACACTGTTGAGAAAAGATCTGCATGAAAGGAGTATTTGTATTCGTTAGGGCATATATGGAGAATAGCATCAGGAGGAGATTGTCTGATGAGGGTATTAAGGCCTTGAGTGTCCCAATCAAGATGTTCGGATATTCGTCATTGCATGGTGTGATGAATTCTTAGCAAGATTGAGGTGATTCAGAGTTGGAGTCCCTCCTGCTTTGTGAGCTACGTGGGGGAGCGAGTGTTGTAAAAGATGGTAAGTGGGTGTGACAAACTGTGAACCAGAGCAGAGGTGATGTGGTTGGAGTGTACTGGATAAACCATTAAATGCTGTTGCAAAAAGATAACAAAGCATTTCACATTACAAATGTCCAAGTTCAAATGCAGTTCATCTGGTAATGTAGTGTGAGCTAGCTCGGGGTAGATATAGGGGAGCCCCCACCAAATTGCCCTGGGATTCCAAGATACTATTATGATGGAGGCATTGGAAATAAACTTCAGACAGTCAGACAGAGGAGAAGTACAGGAAGGGATCCAGCCCAGTATAAAATGGCGAGGGGATACCACACAAGATGGTTTGTGCTTCAGAAATTTCCCAGACATCTTGTGTGCCTTTGTAGGTGAACAGGAGGTTGAATGGGAGTCCCATCCTATATCCTATATCCTCTCAGCGAGGGTTTGTGGTGATCTGAGCAAATTCCCTGCAGCATGCAAGGGTGGCTGGCGACACATCCTGGAAAAGAACAATGGTAGAGTACTGAAAGGTGATTAGTTTGTTGTTGGGCTGCCGAGAAGATAGTATCCTTTTAAAAAAATCAAAAAAAATCACTTGTGTTAGGTCCTTTCAGTGCTGGAATGTGGAGAAGACCTGTAAGAGTTATCCAGGAAAATTGGTGCATGATTGACATCCTGTAGGATGTGAAAAAAAGGTCTCTAGGAACACCCGTGATGTAAATGTTGCTTCATCTACAGTGATTTTCGAAGTCCTTCAGTTTGTCTGTTAATTCTGTGCATTGCGATTCCAAGGTGACCAGCCATCAGGCGATGTCTTCCTGGTTGTGTGCTATAGTAGTGATGTCAATCTCAACTTGGCCATGGTCGGTTTTGACTGTTTGGATAGAGTGTTCGAGTTTTGCAATAAGCTTATTCACATCTTAGACACATGTCTCTGTGGAATTCCAGCAAGAGTTCTTAGATGTCAACTTTAGTGGCTGAAGCTTGCATATCAGCATCTACAACTGTGGGGGGATCATTTTAGAGATATCCCCCTAGACCTTTAGTGGTCTGATGTTTGTCTATTTTCTGGGGTGCAGCAGATTTTGATGGAGGACGCCTTGGCCTCTTTGCCTTTTATCATAGCCATTGATAGCACCTCGTAGTGTTAACAGTGCATTGAATGAGTGCAGGTTAGGAGAGCGCCGTATTCCTAATGGGAGAGAGTTCCAAGCTGTGGCAGCGGTGTAGGAGAAAGCGCTTCCTCCTGATCTGGCTCGGCGGATGCGGGGGACCTCTGCCACTGCGAGGTCCGCTGAACGGAGGTTTCTTGTGGGTGCGTGGAAACTCATTCTGTCTTTGAGGTAGCTGGGTCCGATGTTGTTGAGAGCTTTGTAGGCGTGTGTGAGTAGTTTGTAGGTGACCCTCTTCTCGACTGGGAGCCAGTGGAGTTCTTGCAGGTGAGGGGTCATGTGATCATGGCGAGGTGTCCCTAAGATTAGCCTGGCAGCTGCGTTCTGGATCGTTTGGAGTTTGCGTAGTAGAGATTTGTTGATTCCTGCTTGGAGGGCGTTTCCATAGTCTAGCCTGCTTGTGATGAGAGCGTGGGTGACTGTCTTTCTGCAATCGGGGGGAATCCATTTGAAAGTCTTCCGTAGAGTCCGCAGGCAGTTGAAACAGGTGGATGAGATGGCGTTGATTTGGCGGTTCATGGAGAGGGAGGAGTCTAGGATTATGCCGAGGTTACGTGCGTGGTCCGTGGGAAGGGGGGGGCCGAGGGCAGGTGGCCACCATGAGTTGTTCCATGCGGTGGGGTGGGGTCCGAAGATGAGAATCTCGGTCTTCTCGGAGTTGAGTTCATCCAGGTGGCGACGTTCTTCATTCCCTCTTGAAAGATGAGTCTGGTATCTTCTGGGTTTCTGGTGAGGGATAGGATTAGTTGGGTGTCGTCGGTGTAGGATATGATGTTGCGTCTGTGTCGTCTGACTATGTTGACGAGGGCGGCCATGTAGATGTTGAACAGGGTGGGGCTCAGGGGGGAGCCTTGGGGGACTCCGCAGATGATGTCCGTGGGTTCGGAGAGAAAAGGAGGGAGCCTAACTCTGTTGGAGAGGAAAGAGTGGATCCAGTTGAGGGCGGTTTCCTGGATCCCTGCGTTGTGGAGTCTGGTGGCCAGTATGCCATGCGATACGGTGTCAAAAGCTGCGGAGAGGTCCAGGAGAATGAGGGCCACGGCGTGGCCCTGGTCGAGCAGCATGCGTATGTTGTCGGTGGCGGCGATTAGGGCTGTCTCGGTGCTGTGGTTGCTCCGGAAGCCGGATTGGGAAGTGTCTAGGATGCAGTTGTCTTTGACGAAAGTGGTCAGTTGGGTGTTGACAAGTCTCTCTGCTACTTTGGCCGCAAAGGGAAGGAGGGAGATGGGCCGGTAGTTCTTTAGGTCAGTCGGGTCTGCCGATGGTTTGACTTCTGCGCGTTTCCAATCCGGGGAGTAGGTGCCCGTGGACAGGGAGGAGTTGATGGTGTGGGCTAGCTCTGGAGCGATGGCCGGGGAGGCTCTGTGGAAGATATGGGGGGGGGGCAGGGGTCCGTGGGGGCTCCTGAGTGAGTTTTCTTCATGGTGGTGGTGATGAGATCGATGGAGGTGGGGGACCAAGTGGTGATGGTAGGCATAGTGGAGATGGTGGTGGTGAGAGTGGACGCATTCGTTGGTTCGTTGAAGTTGACGTAGAGGGTCATGATCTTATGGTGGAAGAAAGTGCTTAGCTTGTTGCAGAGATCTTGGGAGGGGGTGATGTCTGAGGCTGCGCAGGTGGGTTTGTTGAGATGAGTGATGATCTTGAGGAGTTTGCTGCTGTTCTTTGCATTGGCGTTGATCTTTTCGCTCATGAAAGTTCTTTTGGTGTCTCTTATCAGCTGGTGGTAATTCCTCATGGCGCTTCTATAGTCTGCGTGGGCTGCCAGGGTCTTTTGGTTCCTCCACGATTTCTCGAGGCGTCTACAGGTGCGTCTGGACTCGAGGAGTTCCGTCGTGAACCAGGTGGCTTTCGGAGGGCGTATGGTGGTAGCTTGTCTCAGGGGAGCTAGTTTATCTGCGCAGCTGGTGATCCACCTGTGGAGTTCTGCTGCGGCCGCTTCAGTGTCGGTGAAGGAGGTGGTGGATCCTGAAGGAGGGTGGAATTGAGGAGTTCCGCAGATATCTTGCTCCAGCTTCGTCGAGGTGGGCGCGGAGCTATTCTGGGTGCGGCACCGAACGTGAAAGTGAAATGGATACAGTGGTGATCGGTCCAGGCGTGCTGGGAGGTATTGGCCACTGAACGAAGGAGGGAGCCCAAACTTCTGGAGTCAACACAGAAGGGTGCTCCCTTTGAAGAATCGGTGGGAAAGGCCCTGGCAGTGATGTCAGCGAGAGGCGGAATTGAGGCCCCCAGAGCAGATGTGGCAAGTGACTCCTAGGTGACACCATTTCGAATTGTCTCAGAAGGCTGTGCTGGAAGGCTGGGACACAGGCACAGAAGTAATGTGGCCCCCCAGGATAGGCCAAAGGGGTCTCACTTCTGAAATCCACTGCCCCCACTTAAAATGTCTTTCACAGGAGGAAGAGCTCTCTCTTAGTTGTGATATTCTGCTGGACAATGGGACTGGAAGTGGCATCCATGGACAACTGGTAGGAGGAACCCTTTGACATCCAACTGGACCTAGGACTCTGAGTTCAGTTGCCCCCATGACCAGTAGGGCTCTCACCAGAACCAGAGAAGCTGGGCTTCTGCACCAAGAAGAGAGAAGCCCTAGAGGAAACAAAGAACAAAGGATGGCACTGGGAGCCAGTGGAACCAGCCCCCTACAAAGTTGACCGCCTTGGAAGCCAGGAGGCCTGGGGAAAGTGCTTCAAGATGCAAGGGCTCGCAACCAGGAGCAAAATGAGTAAAAGAGCAAGCGAAACAGCACAGATGTAAGCAGGAGGAGGATTTGACCTTTGGCCCCCCCAGAGAGGCCCGAAGCATTTGGAGCTCCACTACCAGAGGATTCGAATCCCCAGGGGTGGGCCAGAGCCTAGGGGTAGCCCTTTCATCTTTGAAAGTCTTTGAGGGGGGTGTGTTTAGGGGGACACTCCCCAGAGTACCCAGAAGCCCGTTGATTCAAACCCCGGGCTGTTTTTCTCCTCTGGGACCTATCTGTGGGCCCCACCAATCAAGCAGCATCGGGGGAGCACTGTTGTGTCCTCCCAAGAAATCCTCAAAGGACCCGGAATCCGCAACACCAGGCCCCTCAAATTGCAGCCAGCAGAGGAGCACTGTTGCGCCCCCAAGGGGTGGTGGGCTTGCCCCGCTTCACGTGCCCATGTCTGGGGGCAGCAGGGTGGCCAAAGTTAAGAAGTTGATCTCTGCCCAGAGGAGAGGGTAGAGGAGAAGAACTACTGGCTCCCAGGGCAGTACAAGGAAGTGATACATGCAAGGTGGGAGGGCTCCCTGGGCTGCCCTCAATATCCAGAGACTTGTGGGTGCCCAGGTGAGATTGGGCACAGCCAGTTAAAAAGAAACCGCAGTGCGGTCAGAAAAACAAAAAAAATAAAAAGGCATCAGCTCTCCCGGCACAGCAGGAGATCCCCTCGTTAAATATTGACTGCCCCTGGAGAAGCACCAGAATACCCTCCAGGGCTGAAACTGACACAAACCGTTCCTGCTTCTTGGGGTGGGCCCCAGGATGGCAGGCCACCCCCAATTAATGTAAACAAGCATGGAGGAGTTGCAGGAACATCACAGCCCCCCACAAAAAGGCAAGAGAATTTTTTTTAAAGTACCCAGACTAGGTTTAGAGAGTCAATGAAGAGATGACTACCCAGGACATTCTTCAAAGTTTCAAGCTGTCCCTTGGTTGGAGCATGTGCTCTTCGGTTGGGAATGCTGCACTCTCCAAGGGCTAAGGTTTTGATCACATTCAATGTGGCCTGAAGGTGTCTAAAATATTGTAGGCACTGTATAGGTGCTCTATAAGGGAAACACTTATGATTGCCTGCCTTGTGAACAAAAGGTAAAGCTCTCTAGGGCCTGTTTTATTAATTGTGTTTCTATTAGTTAAAATTATAGAAAAAACACACACACCTATGGGAAGTTCACTTTGCAAATGATCTATTGAAATGTTGACATTGACTATTATCTAAGTGCATTTGCTGTATTAACATTAACAAGTGCAGTCACATGTGTTTTTTTATTATTGCATTTACTTCTAAAATGAGGATGTTTTGAGATTTGGTTTGCTGCTTATGAACATTTGACCAAGTCAATGTGCTTACCTGATGTGGTTCTAGGACCCTTTTGGGGGTCAGAAGTGATTACGCAATAGCATCAAAAGGTATTTGCATCAGTCTTCTGTATATCTGTAAATTATTGCACAGTGTTGAGTAGTACATGTGTATTAAATGTACTTTTCCTTTTTCAAAAGAAAAAGTACTGACTGGACAATCATTTATTGAGTGTTATTACTGCATGCCAGAGAATGGTGGTTACTAGCCAACTCCACCTTCCTTCAGGAGGCCTTGGACTGCTCTGCTCCGCTAACCTGACAGAGTCGAACACCACAATGAGGTGTTTGGTTCCCATTGGAAGGCAAATGTGAAGCCATTACTTGTGCTGACCACAGAACTAATCTCCTGTTTCCTTACCAAGGCATTCACAGAGACAGTCTGGTTTCTGTAGTACACTCTTCAGTAATGACACACAACAAGAAAATGGGACAGAAGACCCCACTGAACTCCCTAAAACTATCCCTCTTTTACATTAAGCAGCTCTCGGAAGGTTTCTCATGTCCACGCTGTTATCAGGATACCGCGCTATCTCTGGGGAAGAGGGCAGAAGGTAGTGGTCTGTCTATGGGCAGTGTAACTTGATAGCCTCTGGTGAAAAATAGACTCCTCTGAGACACTAGCACGTGGTGGAGGCTGAAGAACCCAACCTACCTGCATTTCTAAACACGTCTCTGCACAGCATTGTGATGGAGGTAGTAGGCGTTTGACATTGATATGCATGCCTCTGAAGGATAAGCATGTGTTAGGATCTCAGAAGCACCAAACTATGGCACAAAATTATGATCCAGAAGGAACCTTAGTTCTGAGACAGCACTCACCGACCACAGACGACATTTGATAAATCCTGGATCAAGGAGTAACAGTGGCCCTCAACCTCCTCAACCTCTCCGCAGTCTTCAACACTATCCCTCACAACACCCTCATTAGAGGACTCCACAAGATTGGCACACAAGAATCCACTGTCAAATGGATCTGTTCCTTCCTCACAGGAAGAACCCAAAGGGTCAGACTGCCACCCTTCACCTCAGAGAGCAAGAAACTGATATGCGGTGTCCTACAGGGATCGTCCCTTGGCCTGACTCTTTTCAATGAATACATGACATCACTCACCAACATCATCCAATCACAAGACATCGCTGTCACCTCCTATGCGATGACACCCAACTCATCCTCTCCCTGATGGATAAAACAAACACCACCATAACCAACTTCATTAGCAGAGTGAGCATAGTAGCAGACTGCATACAAACCAGCTCTTGAACAAGACGGAAGTATTGGTCTTAAGCAACAAG